>NC_064555.1:8789640-9089640 GCF_023856365.1 Brienomyrus brachyistius | reverse complement strand
GCATGTTGGCACACTGGCGCTAAACACCGGCAGCCCACCTGCCTCAATGTGTCACAAGATGACTGAGGAAAAGTGGAGAAACAGTCACAACCTGGCACTCAGGGGGGTTCCGATTAGCAAGTTTGACGTGATTTCGTGCGTAGAGCCCCCCAAGCCAGACTCCTGGCATGTCTCTGCCGTGAGACATCTGTCCTGTCCTGTCCTGTCCTGTCTGCATAAATCGCTGTAACCGGTGCTGATTAAAGCCCCCACTCCACATCCCAGTGATTCAGTGCATCTCGTGACACGCATAATAGTTTTAAATGAGGTCACACAGTGTGGAACAGAGATTCAGCTAATAGCGGACGTGACACCTTCCATCGCCATACCTTCCTGTTGTGCGCTGAGGTCCATGGAAGTCTCACATCGCACCCCACCTAACATCTACTCCAGGGGTCTCCAACTCCAGTCCAGGAAAGCTACTGTCCCTTAGGTTTTCTATCCTCCCTGGCTTCTGATGAGCCACACCTGTTCTCAGGTAAATACAGGAGACCCCTGATCTACTGACTTTCAGGTACAGGAGACAGACCTGTTGAAGAGCAAAACTCACTCAATCGATTTTTGGCCATTGCTGAAATGAGACCACCACTGACGTAAAGTCAGGCTTCCTCATCATATGTTTCAGTATAGGGACATGAAATTCATTCAGTCCTCATGTAATTCAATGACGAACTTTTGTTAAATTTTCAAAACTCGATCCACAGAAATATTCCCCCCCAAAAAAATTCATCCCGTTGACTGAGTGAGTTTTGGGAATCTGCTCTTCGGTTTGACGCCCTGTTGACATGGCGCTTAGTCTAAACTCTGGTGCCTTTTCCTGATGTCTTGATGTGCAGTGGGGGCCTCATTATTGGCATCTAGTGCATTCTTCAGGTCCAGCTCTCTCAGCGTGTTTCTAAAGATCCCTCCGTACACCCAACAGCAAAAAACATGGCCTGACAATGATGGTGGAGAGAGTGTAATAAATTTACTCTGTTCTAACTATTTATGAACGAGTACCATCTTCTTAAGAGCTTAAATGTAGAGAGTTAGGATCCAGACAGCCAGCACAGGAGCGAAGGGGAAATGACATCATCGCCGCTGCTGGTAATCGCATGCATCACACTTATGTCTTACTGCTGATGCGTCGGGCTGAATTCCAACATCTCTGTCACTCAACGGTCCTTCTTAAGCAGGTTCTGGAACCACCAAGGTCACACGGCCGCTTACTCAAGAACCTAGATCATTACACTGCTGAACAATTCTAAGAAATTTCCAAAGTGCCTCAGTGTATTTGTTCATTTTAATACAGCCTTCTCTCCAACATGGTTGGCCCACAAGCTGGTAAGAAAGAGAAAGCTTGAACAAAGAAGAGCAAAATTTACAGGAGTAACAGTTGTTAATGCTTACAATATCAAGATCTTTTGCGGGAAAGAAGCCATAAAACCTCAGAGGACAGAAAAATGCAGCGATGATAGGTGCAACACGAAACCATCACTCTATTCCGCACCTCAGATGCATTCAGTCACATCTCAGTCCAGGCCTGCCTTACTTATTGTCAAATATATGAAAGCTGATGGACGCCAGTGAAAGACGGCACATCATTCCCCCTTCATGCACGCATGGCCCCCCTCCACCCCCGCCTGGCTCTCATGAAAGCCTACGGAGCATGTCTAGCGCACGTCACGCTGCGGGACCCTCTTCCTGTCACCTGAACGTCACGCGTGGTTCTCAGAGCGACTCGAAGTCAGCCTGATCGATGTGGTCGCACGTCAGCTGCCGAGGCCGTCGCTGTGAAGCCTAGCCCACACCCTCCCTCCCCGGAATTACAGCGTTTCGAAATCTCCACTGACTGATACGATATTTCTGTCCATGTTGCCAGGTGACGCTTTATGCAATACTGTCAAGTGGCCGGGTTGGGCACTTCGCAAAATTATATGCGGCAAAAGGGGTTACATTCCTTTTCCAGACACTCACACACACACTCTGCTTCACATTTCTGCTTAATCTCCATACACTATTAAAGTAAACTACAAGATACAAGAAGCACAATATTGCTCTGCTCCCAGTCTCCAGCTGGACATGTTCTACTGCTGAAAAGCTTCTGCAGGTGGAATGCAGGTGATGGTAACTGCTTTACAGGGCATTTTCACAAGCTTTGGAGAAACTCTGTGGGACACAGCTGGGCAAGGGGTACAGACAGGGCTGTCAGAGGGGCATGGATATCTCCGGCAGATTCAGGGGGTCAGCACTTGAGAGGGGCACTTGAATTCGTAAAATTATACATGAAATTGGATTAGGGGGCCCCAAGGTGACATTTTGTTGGGGGGGGGGGGGGGCAGAATTTCTGGGTACACCTCTGGGCACAGAACCAACAATCAAACCTCTTAACATACGCAGACTGTTTTGGTGTCTTGTTTTAAGATCACTTAAATGCACTCACCTTGGAACTGCGTGAACTTGATCGTTCCCATCCGCTCTCCGTTCCGGAACATGACTTGGCCCTGGACCAATGAGAACACAATGAGGGAAGAAGGCAACATTACGTTCAGAACTCTGAATTAGAAATAAACACTAATCCCGCGATTCTGAATCCAGCTTTCAGTATCCTCATGCGACGAAGATGAGGCCTGATGAAGATGTACAGAGCCCTTTTTCGAAGCGTGGGCCATTGTAGACAAGCGTGTGAGAAATTCAATTATCCTTGTAAAGGCAACTGTTATATGTCACTGCAGGGATAACAAGTGGACAGAGATTATTAATAATTTCACTATATATTTTTCTCTGCTGTTTTTGGTATGTAAAGAGGTAAAAAGCTCAGCCATGTAGCAAAGAGGAACGCTATCTAAATGCAGACATTATGAAAGAGGTGTGTGATTGGATCAGTTTATCATTTCGAAGACGACTGTCTGTGAGACACATTGATTGTGTCAATTCTGAGAAAATGCTTAACACGCTATAATGGATAGATGACCTTCTCCATTTAGCTTTCTTCAGCAGCAAATGTGCTTCCTGCATAAAACTAAAGGCGTAAGGTGAAAAATATATAAAATGAAATAAAACTCGATGAAATTTAATTATTATACAGGACAACATAGGACACAAAGCAGGGAAGCACCACGCACAGGACACTACGTCCATCCCAAGGTACAAGTTCACACCTTAAAAAAAAAAGAATAAAAAACTAAATAATTAAATCAAAACTTTACTTTTAAAATAATAAGTACCAGTTGGAGGGTGGTAGCAGGTTAGCCCCCGTTAGCTTGAGGAAGGGCCAAACTGTGCAGTGTCTCAGGCCAGAATCGGCTGGTTCTCATGGCAATGCCGAGCTCCATCTCAAGATACCCCCCCCTCAGAATATGAGCACCTCATAGCAACCTTGGGTACTCCGTCATCACCTTTCAATCCCTCAGCCCCCATGAACTCCGGTCCCCTTGTAGCCGGCTGCTAGCGTCGATGCGAGCCATACCCACAGAATGTGGGCTGCCCGGAAGAGGAGCCATTATGTAACGGATTCACAGCACAGGTGGCCCTCTCCTGGCGTCCAAGGACAGCCCCAGGGGCTGCCGTGTGCAGGGGGGGGTGGTGGAAATGTGCTCCCTTCTGCGCCGTACCCCAGGCGATACAAGTACTGCGCGCAGCAGGTGGCGTAGCAGGACGAGGAGGACAGAGGGCAGGGGTTCACATCCACAAGGTGGGAATCGGTCTCTCAGAGAGCCCTGAAGAGCCCCCCCCCACCCCCGGCAATGCGATAAGGGATGCTGGTCATAGTACATAGACTGTGGTACAGTGGCCAGTTTGCACAATGAAGTCTCACAGCTCTAATTCCGAGTTGTGTTACTCATAAATGACATAAATGGGTGACTGACATTAACTGTGTTAAATTCACATACAGTAAATATGTAATGTATATTACTGTGTAATTCAGGCCTCATCTGTCTACATAGCTTCAGCAAACATTCATCCATCCATCCATCCATCCATCTAAATTTCCAAATGCTAATCCAGGGAGGAGCCACAGGATCACCAGAAGCTGAACTCTGTCAGCACAGGGCGCAGGGTAGTGGGCATCCTGGGTTGGGGGGCAACTTATCACTGGGCACGCAAACACTCACACTCTATGGGCAGGTTAGAGATGAGGATGTCTTAGAATTGTAGAACTAAACTGGAAAACCAATAGGAAATGCACATGACACAAGCAGAACATACAAACAGCACGCGCACACACACACACACACACACACACACACAGAGCAGGGGCGGGGCTCGACCTCGGAGGTGTGAGACCACAGCACTACCCACCGAGTCACCACACCACCTTTAGAACATTCTAACTATAGCTAACACTCACGTTCTTAGAGTTCTCCAGCACAGATTAAAGATAAATGCAAAACCTGCCTCCCCAAATCAGAACAGACTTTGATGGATTTGGAGGCAAACCCTAACGTCGGTCCCGGTGTCACGTTTCACCACGCGGGACGGAGCAGGTGGCATGATGACGAGCGGAGGCAGGCTACACCCTAGTTCACTATACGCCCGTTAACCAAAACTAGGTCACAGCTTCTGCGCCTCATCCTTAACCAAGCGGGAAGCAAACATGAGACTAAGCCTTCGCAAGTTTCTCTTTTACATCCACAACTGGATCTCGCCTGAAAATCCCGGCCCGCTCGTTCCTGCGTAGCGATCCTTATTGTGCAACGTCTCTTTGTTCTTTTGTTTTCTGTGTCTAATATGTGGTCAATTACAGTGTACATCGTCACGCCTGCTTGGTCATGTGACCCGTGCCTCCATCGCCATTGGTGAATCGTGTGGCTCACTCACAGCTCTGGTTGGTGGTGGCTTTTACAGCACAGCCACTCAGCTGCCGCACTCTAAAGTAGACAGAGACAGATATAAGTGTTCACGTACTACGCTGCACCTCTGGGGAAGCGAGATACCATCGCCCCTGAGCGTCCTCCTTGCTCTGGGGCTACGCTGTCTTCCCCTGGCCCCACCAAGGGAACCGTTGCCTTGACGACCACATTGGGTTCTGCCGTGCGACTAATCACACCCCCTTCCCCCATCCAGTGGGGATTGTGTCACTTTCTTACTCTGCTGTTCAGAAGAAATCGGCGGTCAGAAGCCCCAGGTCCCACGGGAGGGACCGCAAGCAGACGGGACGGGTAACAGCAACATGAAACACAAGCCAACAGCCGGGGGCGGTGATGTGTGACCAAACTGGGCCACTTCCAGGGGGGATTAGGACACTGGTGTCGCACCCGGGGGGGGGCAGCCTTTCTAAATGAACCCCCTCTCCCCCACCCCCGCCCCCCGCGAATCAGCAGGAAGACACCGCATCATGGGGATGACGCGGCTTTTCCCCAAGAAATTACACCCCCCTTAAATCATCTTGTGTTTCATTCCATCTGTAGCATATACTCATCTTTAACTGTATATTTAAAGATTTCTTACTTACAGGGAAAAAACAGGTGCAAACAGCATGTGTGTGTGAGTGTGTGACAGAGCACATTTATTAAAGTATAAAATACATGCGGGCGATGTTTCTCATATTCCCTGTTAAAACACCTGATGGCTCTCCCACCATAGGCCTCTAAAATATTTTAAAATGTACTCAGGGCATAATATTTATTTCAATATTTACGGCCCACCCTTCCTTGGCCCGGCAGTGTGAGTAAATCCTTTTTCGGCAGAGGTTTCCGTCGGTGAAATATTTCATTTCCGAACAGGCGCGGTGCCTCAGAGCTCCTCCATATCAGGGCCTCCCACTCACTCAGTTATTTAAACCTTTACCCACATTTTTTTATCCCACAACGAGCTCCCAAGCGCTCACCAAACGACTCTCTGATCCTGAAACAGAAATTCTGGCGTTATTCATCGCCGAACGAAGTATGCAGCAAGGCACTCCCGTCATCAAATGAGAGGGAAGGACATGTACCACCCCGAACACCCTAATGAGGAGTGTGGTCCTCTTGATCACCCTTCCTCCAAACGCCGGTCCTGATCACAGATGTCTTTTCGGCCCTTTGGGCGCGATGGTAGAAGCTCGCTGAAGTTCAGTGGTCTGCCCTGCGGTCGAACTGGCTCTGCCCCTACTGGCAGAAGTCTAGAGAAAGGCGGGTCTGTTGGGCACCTCCAGGCCCCTCTCGCCCCAGGCCCAGAGCTAGCTGGCAAGGCCAACTCCAAACGTTAGCACTGGGGAGGGGGACATCATGACATCATGGTTTGAAAGGTCAGGATGAAAGCTAAGGCGTGGCAGTTCAATGACTAACAGGTTGCCTCACAGCAGCTCAGGCTGCCCCTAGGTGTGAAAACAGGGGGGGGGGGGGGGGGGCTGAGACAGCTGAAGGTCAACCTTCTACCTCGTTACAAGGACACCGAGAAGGTCTCAATCAGCATCCCGAGCCAGCGGCTCATCCTCAGGCCAGGCTTTGGCGGGTGTAATAAGGCCCCAATTTGCATTCGAAAGTCACGTGCTACTGTGATATTCGCATCGCAGACACTGAAGCGGTTCCGTAACATCTTTCCACTTCCTGGAGGAAAAGGCCAAGGCTTCACGCCTCATAAACAGAGGTGTTCCTTTTCGCGTTGTGTAACCAGCCTCTAACATTTTCCAGTGTCATCCAGTCCATAAATTCCCCTTTTAGTGGCATTATGAAAAGGTCTTGACTATTTCTGACTATTTAATACGAATCAGCAGCATAGCGACACTTAACCTGTCCATTGCGATCTTCTGCTGCCGTTAGAAGACAAGTTAGCCTGTAGAAGATGATTCTTAATCAGGGTTTGTGAATCAAAGAAAAAAACGTTACAAGGCTCTTCATAGGAGTAAGTTTGAAGACTGTTTTGTCTGCCATTGGGATGGATAAATTAGTCCCATTAACCAAATGGACAAGGTACTTGATTACTCAAGTACATTTTCCAGGAAGTACAATACAGGGTACATAATAATAATTAGGTGCAATTGCATTCTCTCTATAAACGGTACAAGACGTCACCAAGACAAAGAGACCAAAGAGACCTAAACCACACAGGCTCCGTTCATCCAACCTGTCACTCATAGGGTACAATAAAGACCCTTTGAAGTTCATTTATTGCTGATACTGCAAACAAAACTGCAGAGAATGTATAAAATTGCAACATTTTTACAGTATTACTGTTGAGCCAGCGTACTCACCGTTACACCGAAGAAGTTGGTCTCGTTCATGACATCCAGCACCATCCTGCCCACCTCCTTGTCATCGACCGTAAAGTTCCTGTAAATGTCCCTTCTCTCCTTTTCTCTCAGTATCTCCATGACGCGAGTCAAGGTCTTCGCTATCACCCAAATGCCGTCGTAAGCAAATCCGTGGAATTTGCTGGACTCCACTCCCTTCTGCAGCCGTCGAATGTTGTACTCCCTCTCATACTCTTCTGGGGTCTAAACACAAGGAGGGGCACAGGAAGTCATTCAAAGAGGCAGCAGGATTTGATGGAGTGTGGCTAATTAACTCAAAAAAGGCCTACCCTTCCAGAGATCCCCTTAATTTGCTTGGCACTCAGGGGCTCGAAGTCTACACTGATGTAGCCCTCCATGGCAGTCAGCAGCTTCTTGGTCGTGCAGTTGGTGGAATTAGCTTGTTCCCACCAGTTTCCTTGGTACCATCCAGGAATGATCCACTGGTACTTACTACCAAACATGTTCAGGTTGTACGCCTGGGAAAGGAACAGGGGAATGGCAGGAATTTTCCTAAGCTGTTCCACCAAATTTACACAAATCCCCAATGCAGCCCAAAGAAATACAATGACTTGCTCAGAAGATAAACATAGTTCACGAAGGAATATCAAACAAGCAGCTACACACAGAACTGAAGCACCAATGGCTCACTTTCATCTGGAGCATTTCAGCCTATTAAACTGTAGAATGTGGAGCAATTTAGCTGCTAAACTGTGGTATGCGGAGCATTTCAGCTTGCTAAACTGTAGAACATGGAGCATTTCAGCTTGCTAAACTGTAGAACGTTACCTTAGTAGTAAATGTTATTTAAAAGGGCCTTTTCAGAATAGTCTGCCCTTCCCTGGGAAGAGGGGGGACTGATAGGGATTTAATGAGCGATCTGCCCAGAGACCCACGTGACACCGTGACACCCATTAGACAGGGCAGGGTTTGAACACGGGCCAAGGAGACCCACAATGGCAGAACAGTTATTTTAAAAGAAGTTTCAAAAATCCCAAGGCATGGAAGCGTAGCAAAGTGGCTCTACCTTACCGTTGGCTTGTAAAATTATTTTAATTACAATCCTCACACAGATGGTGGTAAATGTCACACTTACCACACGGGAAACTTAAAATTAGCGAGAGGGGGCCAGAACAGGTGGGTTACAGGGTTAGTAAGATGTGGCTCTAGCCGCAGTGTCATAGGGCTCCCATTTTTCTGATAGGGCTGCCTATAGGTTTTTGGTGGGCAGCAGTTTCTGACACGTACTTTTATGCTGCCAAAAAGTGCTCTCAATAGGTTTTTGTGGGGTAGCAGTTTCAGACACTTAGGGATAAGAAATCCTACAGATTTCTACAGATACAGCCAACCAAATACCTCCTACTTCTCCCCATGGCTCTGGAGGAGATTTCATGATTCCAGCAGACGACTATTTCAGACCACAATTCCCTGTTGTTTTGTCATGACACTGAATGGCTTCAGTATTCAAACAGAATCCATAGTGTCTCCACTGATCATTAGAGCCATGCTGAAGTAACGTTCCCCCTCTCCCACATGCAAATCTTCACCTACATCCACAGCAGTAGGGCTCTTGCCCTGGAGAGCCCAAGCTTCAGTCCGCCAGAAAGTCACATGAGTAACGGCATCTGCCGCGGAAGGTTGTACTCACGCAGCAGAAGACTTTGGAAGCCAATTTGTCGTCAAACTGCCCGATGATGATCCTCACATCGTTGTCCTGCAGAGGACAAGAACAAAACAGGATGACTGACATCACCATTCAAGGTGAGGTAGCTGACATATCAACCTCTTCCAAAGTCAGTGGAAGGCGGTTCTGATGGTCTCCACCCCAGCCTGATGGAGATGTTAAATGTCACCATCGCAAATGGTTCCTGGAGGCATGAACTGCAGAACCTCCGGAGGGGAATAAGAATGGACTAAGTGCTGTAGACACCATAGGTCTCCTTCAGGCCCCGTCTTGGGAACAATTAACTTTTTATTTAAATTACTACAAGACACACCAGGGCGCGCACAGAATGGGGGAAGAATTTAACTGGCGTTTAATTAATTTGTACCTTTTGTTAAAACCGAAGCAACAATTCACAATACTCTGCAGTTAGAAACATACTTTCACCAACATAACATACTCCGCACTCTCTGCTGGCACATCCAGATATGGAGAACAGACTAGTCTTAACTTTATTCATCACTAAAAATCATTTCTCAGAAGTTACAAGCTCTGAGTTCTGAGTCTTGCTTATCTTCTACAAGAAGGAAAATGTGTACTCAGTCTTGTTATCAGAGTGGTGTTCTGTGCATGTTAAATGGGATGTAAATTACCTGGGGTTTCCCTTATACTTTTTGGAGAGCTGAGGTCCTGTAGGAAGGACAGCTATACTCCATAGATGGCCAAAAGCAGGTGGACAGCAGTTTGTCCAACATCTCATGCCAGAACCAAGGATAATAATATGAAGTGTTTCCCCCTTTTGCTGTCATAATAGCCTCTACTCTTCTGGGATGGCTTTCTGTTAGATGTTGTAACTTTGCTGGTGGGATTTACTGCCATTCTGGTTAGGTATTGATGTAGGGTGATAAGCTCCTTTTCTGTGGGCTTGTGGGGCCTACTACTCTGCAGTTGATCTTGTTCCCAGACATTTCTATTTCACAGTCGGTTCACTTGTGATTGACCAGGTCAGCTCTAGGAGGGCAGAAATTTGGCAAAGTTACTTGCTGGAAAGACCCTATGATGGCATCCTCTGATATGCCAAGTCCAAAGTCACTATCCTTCACTGTCCGACCACCCATCCTGCTGCCAGTGTGTGTTGCTGGAAATTGCATAGCTGTGTGCTCAATTATACACCCGTGTCAGCAATACTTGTGGCTTAATTTCCTCTACAAAATAGCAGGGTCTACATACTTCTGACCATATAATATACATGAAGAAAGATCCTGTGCTTCTTGAATGCTCCTTAGATCATCTCATCATTTCAAAAAAATGCATTTTTTAGATGGAGTTACATCCTCTTTAATGTTTTAATGGCTTCAAGCTGTCTATTAGTGTTGCTTTAATTATCATGATCCAGTTTTCGGCCGTCTGAATGAGAACACAGTGAATGCTTGTTTGTACTGGTGGCCTTCTGTTTGCGGCTGCCATAACACACTTTCCTGTTCCTTGTAGTCGCAGTGACGTGTGGATAAAGGTGATGTGGACAGAGTGCGCCAATACCCCCTCCTTTCCGGCCGAATGCAACACAATGAGGCCTTGTGTTGCACACCACGGACTCCGAAGCGTTCCCACATTTCCGGAGAAGGCCTTCAATGAACGGAGCTTTCCAATTCATGGCATCTCACAGGACGACTGAGGCTTTTATCCAGATGCTTCATTCCCTTTCAAAGGCCTCTGCTTGGGCTTGGCATCCAGCATCGCTCAGCACCCTCCCCCAACTCCTCATTCCCACTACCCCGTTCCCCCGACTCAATCGCAGCCAGGCCTCAGGTGTGGCCCAAGCGGACGCCTGACAGGTCCTTCGCAGAGCCGGCCGCAGAGACTGAAAAATCAATACCTGCACCGGCAGAACCAGCAAAAACGAGGTGCTGTTATTGAAACACAATTAAAAGCTTAAAGCAAGGAACCGTGTTGTGTGAAATCCAACTTTGTTCTGGTTACACCAGATGATGAGACCTGTTAACATTGCTGAGGATTCTCCTGTAGCAATATCTCATTAAAAACATGCACTCATTATGTATGGAAAGCATCAGCCCTCTAATTTTCACAGCAGAAAGGAACCTTCTTGTGGCAGTGGAACTGGCCAGAGACCTAGTGCCACCTTAACCGTCGATCCTGTTTAACGTGAACTGATCTCTATCGTATCCACACCTGTGTGGCTACACACTGTCAAGGACTTGTTCCCAAGAACTGGGCAGCCATTCTGCAGCTTCAGCACTTTCCAAACACACAATCTGGTTTTGCAGCTTCGTTAAGCTCGTAAGGTCACTGAAGCACAGTACAATTGTTTTACAATTAATCCTTAGATGCCTGGCTCATTCTACAAACACTTTTACATACCTCGGGTCTTTAGCAACCTGGCGTGTAAAATAAAAAAAAACAAATCAAGCTGTAAATGCCCATGACTCAGCAAAAATGTATTTAATGTTTCTTCCATGACGACTCTGAACAGTTTCAAAACACTTTTAATGCTTTATGAATATTTTTTTAATGAAATGTATTCTTAATGTGTCCTGGCCCTGCCTAATATCAGCAGCTAGCGATAATGCCGACTCTTCCACGTTTTCAATGGACCTATAACATTATTATATACCTGAGGTTGCTCGTGATCTGATACCTTTCTTGCGAATAAACGGTCAAAAAAGAAATTCGACGATATTTCGGCTTTGTTTTTCATGTGAATTGATATGGATGAAAAGTATGAACCATATCTAAAAGACTGAGTGAAGACTGCATCAAATAATATTAAAAAAATTATGTAGCGACCCGAGGTTTGCATCTAAGGCAAAAAAAATGATGACGATGATGATGATTCAGGGGTTGGTTATACAAAAAAACAGCATGTTGAAAACACCCGGCTCATAGAAGCCCCTCTGCTCTCCCAGACCGGCAAGGGGGCGCACTCTGATTAGCCCCACAGCCCATG
Organism: Brienomyrus brachyistius; assembly: GCF_023856365.1. NCBI lineage: Eukaryota > Metazoa > Chordata > Actinopteri > Osteoglossiformes > Mormyridae > Brienomyrus > Brienomyrus brachyistius. The sequence continues at coordinate 9,077,781 of NC_064555.1, read as the reverse complement.
AGATCACCGCTGACACCTCAGAGCCACGGACAGCGTAAAATGAGCTTGTGGCCTCCGGTGAAGGGCTGAGTGGCATAAATGTTTAAAATGTGTTTACAGGAAAGCAGACACTCCCATCAACGGGCGGACAGTAAACAAACAGGTAAGGTCCTGCCGCTCTCGACACGCTCGACTGACGAGGGGGAAGTAGCCGCTGATGATGTGGGCCAGGAAGTGAGAGCTGCCCCAGAGAGAGTGCCCGAGGGCATCAGCCATATGACGGCGCCCCGGATCAGTCCCCCCCGTCCCCTGGCAGGTGAGTGGTAGAACAGCTAAAGCCACCATGTCGACGAGAGCCAATCAGAGGAGGCGGTGCCTGCAAGGGGGTGCAGCTGCAGAGTTATTTGTGCTCCGCAGCTGAAGTGATGAAGGGAGGGGAACAAACGGCGCAGAAACGGTAAACGGAGGAGCGAAAACCAAAGGCAAAGTGAGCCGGTGTGGGTTTTCATCAGGTACCTGAACCTCCACAGCAATTACAGAGATGGAAGCCAGGGAAGCAGGAGAGAGGAAGCCATTTAACATGGAGCCGCGCTGCATTAGAGGACACGGACATGTTTAATTCATGTTGTTGTTTAAATAATGCATATTGATATAACATCACGTGTCGCTGGAAGCATGTGGGTGCAGCGCCTGGTTGTTCTGTAGAGAAGGACTGAAGAGGTGCCAATGGAGGGCGAAAGCGCAGAAGCTTCATTACAGCTCTCAGTATGATATGCCCCTCCCGCCCCCGCGCCCCCTGGCCGGTCGCCGGGACGTCACTCACCTTCAGCTTCTTCACATTGACGCAGGGGTCGTCGGAGAAGCTCTCGGTGTCGGCGATCTGGATGTCGGCCTTCTCCAGCTCGTTGGTCAGGTCGTTCCGCACCTGTCGAGGGAGAGCGAGACGGGCTGCCTGATGACGGCTGCATGCGAGGAAGATCTGATGCCTTCGAACCATGTTTTCCTAACGACCGCTCTGGCCGCATGCAAAAAGCACCGAACGCGGCGAGCCTTTTAGAATAATGTAGCGAACACGCATCGCCTCAGCACGTCAGGCAGGGAGCTGACTCCAGGAAAAACATTTGTAATCGTCAATTAATGCATTTAGAATAAATTAGCCTTTCAAAGCAGGAAATTCCGTCTGGACCCCTGTTGAGTTTGAGCTTTGGCAGTGGACGGTCTGCTCAGCTGGGCCTCCTGCACGCGTCAGGTCCATCATCAGCGCCGGAACACCTGCCGTGGTCATGTTGGCAGACACGCTCGATTTTCACAAAGAGATCCAGGTGAAAGGTGAGGGCATTCAGCTGATGGTCCAAAATCAGGTCACGGCAGAGGAAAAATAATCTGGGATGCTAAATATTCAACCCCTTCCTGTTTAGCGAGCTTCCTTCCTTCCCGTGGTGATTCACTTCGGGAATATGAAGTGGCGGTTTCTCGAGATCATGGCAGGCCATTTTAGATGTGCTGGACAGAAGCCAGGGGGAGCCTGGCTGCCCGGTGTGTCCCGCTAATTTAAGGGGACCAGGATTCCCAGGGGCAGGGGGGTAACAATGGTCTCCCCCTATCAGATGTCACACACACGGCCGGGCCGTACCACAGGTGGAAATATTACGGCCTTAGATGGGATGCCATATTCAGGGTGGCACGGTGCCTGAGAGGGGAAGGTTTCCACGCTGCGGGTGTCAGGTGGGGGGGGGGGGGGGGCAGTGAGGGGGCGTGTCCCAAGAAATCCTCATGGATATTTCTGACCTTCTAGTAAAGCGGGAAAAATTGAAAGCGATGCACATGATTGTGATGGATAGCTACCTGGGTTGCTGTTTTTGTGTGGCTGTCGTGCTGCTTGGCTGTGGAGGGAGAAATCCCAGCATTCAGGTGTGCTTGGGCCAGTCTAACGAGGAGACTTAACCTGGGTGAATTCTGAGCCTGATGACAGAGTGCTGAACAGTAAAAGAGCTCAGGAGGATTAAAGGATTTCGAAGCAAAGCCCGGCCCTGCTGATGATGGATGTAATGAAATATATAATGTATTAATATCCTGCCCTGTTAACTGAACTCAAACTAATATTATAGACTGAACTCATGGCTATCAAGTTCGGTGATTTAGAAAAAAAAATTACGCGTAATGTTGGCGATCTATTTCAAATTAAGCAAATTTTTGATGATTTTCCCATTTTGTTTCTGATTATTTTGTATATGACTGTCCTGCACCGAATACGGGATTTAATGGAAAACGGGTGCAGGGACATGGGACAGGCAACGACAGGTAGCACTACACAGAGAGACTTCAATGACGGATCTAGGGAGACAGACTGAACGCCGACGTATATACACAGGACAATTCGAAAGAACAGGAAACAGCTGGCCACAGTCGGGATTGCACACATGGTAAATGAGGGGGTGTGGCACAGAGGAGGATCGGACGAGCAGGGTATCACACCTGGGACAGGCTCCACGACCCCTGTGATCCTGACTAAGATGTACAGGTTCTACAGCTCTTATCTGCCTTGTCTAGCTCAGCCTATACGGTTTGGTGCTCTCAAAGGAGCAGCTGAAGGGGCATCAGCAGAGAGGATGGGCCCTCGGGGAGAACCCAGAGGATGTCTCCCCAGGGTCTCAGAACCCCCCCATTTCCGTTTTCCGTGAAGATAAGCTAGTCAAGCAGGTAACGCAGACCGCGTACCTATAAGAATGGCAGCGAGATCTAACCCTGCGCTTTGCGGAAACCTCCCTCAGCGCCCTGCCACTGCCAGGGCACACGCAGGCAGGTCGATAAAAGCCACTGCTGCCCATCAGAAACGTCTAGAACAGCCGTTCGCGCTCTTGCCTGTCCTATGGGGAGAAGGCGTGTGCTAAATGAGCATTTGTGGCCGCACCCCTGCTGGTGCGGAAAGCTTTCCAGGAGAAAGTGTCTCAGTTTGACTGGATAACGCCCCCCCCCTCCCACCCCCACACCATTGTCCCAGTCTCCCAAACTCAATACCTCAACCCTGATGAGGTCTGCAGTAAAAAAAAAAAACTGTGAGGACAACCGACATCACTCAGTCCCGGAGTGGGATATCCCACCATGCCTCAGGGTAAATCACATGCAAGCTGCCGTAAATTTTGCGCGAGTCATCTGCATAGTCAGGAATAAGCAAAACCTGCTCTGTCTTGGTCGCACTAAAGCTAAAAACATGTCATTTTATGCAGCCCCCAAAAGCACAGCACTGCAGCGCCGTGCTATTTATAGACAGGTTTGCACATCAGGCTAAGTCCCCTCTGCACAGCGTCGCTTAAACATGCCCCGCGATAAAGAGGGAGCGGGGATAGGAGGCTGGCTTTACATCTTCCCCACATCGTCAGCAGGGTGCAGGAGGTGGATCGCTCAGGATTTTGGGCCGTGATCAACCAGGGGGAGGGAGGACTTCACTGCCGTGTACAGGAAAAACCGCTGCCCATGTCCCACGGCTGAGCAAACAGCAAACATGGAAGATAGCAGAGCCCAATTCCAAGAACTAGGTGCATTTTTGACACGATGCTGAATCAGGTGGATGAAGATGTGGCGGTCCCTCTTCCATGCTCGGGGGTTACTCTGTATAAACACGCAAGCGGGCCCTCTGTTTGCATGCCTGTATGAGCCCGCACACCGGAGCGCTGCTTCAGCCACTGACGTCAATGCTACTCTCACGCTAACCCCCAACGGTAAATGTTTGCGATGGACTAGTGTTCTGGCACTCCGGCGGATGTGATTTAGCCGCGTGTTTGTACAGTACACTTCGGAAGACTGGACCGCAGGCACCCGGGATGCAGACAGACATCGCAAATGAGCTCACGGCATAAGAGGCTGAACACGACGAGCCGCATCCCAGGGGTTTGACAAAGGACAGATTAATTAATCGCGCAAAAAATATAAGTAATATATGTAAATTAATAAAATGCATATTGCAGAAATATTTTCATGAATCTGCTTAATATTTATCAGATTATCAAATTGCAATTGCGTGACTGCAAATGATGCATCAGTAAAACACTGTTATATATTAAGTATGCATTTAATTCACCAGATCAATGTGATCATAAGGTCATAACTGATAAAACTATTCTTTTTTTTGTGGTTCAATTCCTCTAAGGGGTAGTTCCCTCAGCGAACGCACCCTAATCAAATCTCTTCTTGCCCCTGAGGGAGTTTAGTCTGCTTGTTAAATTAAAATGAATAAAAGAATGAACCAGTCTGAGTATATCTACACTGATGGAGATCACATGATGCTGAACGGAGACATCCTGCCTGTCATTTAATACTGGTTGCCACAGTTGCAACCTATCAGAAGCCTTGAGAGGGCGGGCCCTCACGAGGCACATATAAAATGCCTCCAAGCTCTGGCCGAACAGACAGATTCAGATCATCAGGACTGTCTGTCGAATCTTTAATGTTGAAATCGGGATTCTAGAATAATCCGCAAGGCGGCAAGCCACAGCAGGACCCAAAACAGACCTTAATCCGCATATTGATGGAGACTTCGAGGAAAAAGGCTTGATAGCGTCCAGCTGCAATGTCGTTAGATCCCGAAAAATCCCTTTATGCGAAAACTGGGAACTTGACGGGCTAAAAATAATGGTATGCAAATTTATATTAAGGGCAAAAGTGCAAGAAAATCCCAAAGGAAAAAGCCAACAAGAGCCAGGACATGTATTAAATTTAGATTTCGCATTACTGATGCTGTAGTATGCCAGATTTCTGCATCTGTACGCACAGAATGTAGACTTTGGGGAGCGCATTGCCATTAGAGGATGATTTACAGATGCATACATCTCAGTCCCCTTTTCCTATTTTTGGCACTCAGCCATGCAGCGCAAAATCATATCGATCTTTTTTGGACTCTGGAGTCTTGTCAATTAGTAAGTGAAAATAAAAGTCTTGTCCTGCCCAGTATCCATGCATCTTCCATAAACACCTATCTCGCCTAACAAAGCACAAGGCTAGCAAGCGACCCACTGGTGTGGATGCCAGTCTATCGGAGGGCACTGACTGGCATCATGGGCAACTTAGGGACACCAGCTCATCGAACTGCACGTGTTTAAAATCACGCATGTATGGAAGGAGCATGCAAAGTCCACGCACACAGATCCAGAGGCAGGGATCGAAGTCACATCCCTGGAGCATTAAGCTGCCCCCTGAGCGATAGATACACAATCTTGCCTTCCAAACTGCAGTTATTAAAGTTACATAAGCGGGAGGAAGTCCGGCCCAACCTCAAGGAAAACAGCCATCTCTCATTAGCGCGGCGTTTTATGAAGTGAACCACACACATAAAGCCAGTGGTGTTTACCTCTCCAGGTGCAGTGCTAATAACATTACTCCAATGCTGAATAACCATCCATTTTCAATAACCGTTCATCCAATTAGGGTCCCTGTGAGCCACAGGCAATTCTGGGATGCATGGGGCGTATCCAGGTTACAGGGCGGGAGGCCGAGACTCGCGCCAAAGGTACATTAGACAACAGATATTCATCTGGAAAGCAGCACTTTGGAATGAGGTGTAAAAGTGGAAGAGAGAGGAAGACCTCGGGGAAAACGTGTACAGCCCAAACACAGACCGCCGACCCAATTCACTACCCGCAACCCTGGAAGGGAGATGAGTCATCGAGGGCCCGTTACTTCACGCCGCATACCGCATGCATAAATGCATCTCGCATTTCTTATTCGAAAAAGGCTATTTATGACAATGTTAGGGAATCATTTGGGGAAAAAAAGAAAAAAAGCCCTCTCACTGTTCCAAAGTGCAGGATTTCACCTGCATGTGTGAGGGAGCTCTTCATGTCATGGCAGACTGGTGCAGGCGCAGTGCGTCCTAAATGCATGCACTGCAAAATAACCGACAGGTTTAACGCTTTGAAGCCGGCATGTGAGACCGTTAGTCATAATGGAAACATATTGTAAAAAGGGGGACGCTCCAGACTCTCAGGCACAATAGCGCACGACTTTAAAGTCTTAAAGCTGGTTATTTTAAGAGCCGAGTGTTTCTTATATAAAAACAGCATGAAAATAAAGTATGGCACAGAGGTTCTTAATCACACAATGCCGACTTACTCCATCGTTATCGCCCAGCCTCCGGTCATCCAGAGGAACCTCTGCTACGCACCCGTGCAGCCACACGCAGGTGAGGCTGCAGGAGGCACAGCGGCAGTCTTAGCGCGCACCCGCGAGGTGTGGGCATTGAACTCCACGCCATCTGCCCAGCGGCCTCCGTTGGATGATGGTGTTGCCTCAGGCACCGCGGGGCCAGGCAGGGGAGGTGTCCAAACGCCACCTGCGACTGAGGCTTCCCCGCCGCGCCAAACTGCAAAGCCCCGTCAGCGACCGACAGACCACAGCCAGGAAGCATGCGGAGTCCGACGCCAAACACGGATAGCCTCGCACAACGTGACCATTTCAGCCAGAACAATAAGACAAATTATGCTAATTTGCCTCATTTGCAAAAAGCCCGGCTGGAACCTTCAGTGTCAGCTGAAATGCCTTTGCTAATCGATGATGTGGATTGATTTTATACGTTACAATAATGATCTGACCTCAGAGCAAATAAAGAAACACCTCGATTCTCAACGCATATACATCGAGGTGCTTACAAATACATTCCCTGGTTTGGCTAAATTAGCATTACAGATAATGATCCTTTTTTAGCTGGAGTGATGTAATCCCGTGATGAGCAGCTGCACTGGAACGCAGACAGCATCAAGCGGATCGCAGGCTGACGCACACGGATGCCGCCGTGCAGGCCCACCCGTGCGGCCACAAACACCAGGGTCGCGGCTTACGTGACAGGCTCGCCGGGCACCGCTATTAGCACAGAGGGAGCACGGCTCGTGTTTAGTGGGATATCTGTGTGTGCCGTCAAGCTCCCCCCTCCCCCAAGCCCTTCCGGGGGTCGAGGCTTGATATATAATGTACTTTTTAGAGGAGCAGATGTTGCCCATCGCTGCGCACTGGTGTATCGCCAAGCCTCACGGCCCCCCCGTGCCTCGCCCCATGTCTCCATCGTCACGCTCCTGCTTTCTGTGAACCTTGATTGCCGTTACGCCACCCGAACGTTGATCTGCGGAGTGCAGTTATAAATAGCCCTGGCGTATGAGTAACTCAGCATGTTTGGGCCAGAGCTGCAGCAAACCCACGTGCAGAATCTCATTGGGAGCGTGATCCGCGGCCAAGCCGCTCTTTCTGCGTGACGGCCGGCCTGGCCTAGGTCCTCCTGCTCATGCAGAGCCCATTAATACGTCACAAGCATGTTTATCACCCTGTTTTCAATTCCCCCCCCCATTTCTCATAAAGTGGAACATCCCTCCCCCTGTTAGGTACACATTCGTAGCTTGCCATGGGTCTCGGGGACAGATCTGGAGCCAGCCTCGGGCTTGTTTTCCCAGAGACTTGGGAAGACTTTGCCCCTGCCTGTGAGACGTTTGGTGCGTTCTTCTGCACAAACAAAGTGACAATTTGGCAATGGCTGTTATATACTCTCCCTCCCTGGAGGGGGCGATCTTTTGCTCCATTTGAGGGCTGCCCCTGTGGGCCTGCCCTTGGAACCACCACATTAAACATGGTTAGTTTTTAAACTAATATATCCTGAAAAGTATGTCATGAATACAGGATCACCCCGCCCCCTCCCCCCTCGCCTGCCTTTGTATTTCAATTACCCACTCATGTGCGCCCGGTGACGGTTCCCTGAAAGGGGTTGCGTTTGTATCACCTTCCGCCTCACATTCAGTGCACATGTGCAGCGACGACACGTCCAATTGAGCGCCGGCCTTCCCAGCAGGCTTTGCTCCAATCTAGCAGAAAGGAAAAGCAGTTTGCCGGTGCCACATGCCCCGGTACCCCACAGCTAAATGCTTTTCAGAGGAAAGACCCAACACAGTTTGGGATCTCTGTCATCTACTCTTTACTTCCTACAATCCATGATCCATGATCGTCTCCCACAAGATGACATCAGCACATCTGCCAAAGCAGCAATAGCTGACCAGCAGGTCTCGATCTTCACTGATCATGTTTCACAGGATAATTCAACTAAATTTCAATTAATATTAAAACATACATGAATAAAGTATACGGTGTGGACACACCCACTCACAGAAAGGTTCATTTGTACTATACTCCACATTTAAGAAATAAAAAAGTAAAGACATCAAAACTGTGAAGTACCATATATGGAATTGTCCACTGAGCAAAAAAACTACTAAACAAAAAAATAAATCATTGTTTTGGCAATTGCCGGTTCAGATCTCATGGCAGGCAGAATGATCTCACCATTGGGACCTTGAGCAAGGCCCTTAACCCCAATTACTCCAGGGACTGGCTGCCCCTACTGTCTCCTTTATGCCAGTTTCATGAGGTGGCCTCCTGGGATGCTTTCCCAGCTGTCCTGCAGGAGGCCCCACATATATGCTGAACACTCACTGGCCACTTTTCCTTCACTCTCTGGTCAAACTCCTACAAAACCATTTCTACAGTATTTAGGTCTGGTAGCCAGTTCATATGAAACAGCACTATCACTATCCTTTGCAGGTGGCTTGGCGTGTCCAAACTTCTGACTGGTACTGTATATGGATATTATAAGTGTAACAATTGTACCGTACACCCTGCACATAACAATGGCCACCTTGATGCCAAATGGCAGAGAGACCAGAGCAGAGCCAACTCTATCAATAACACCGGGGAGGTTCAGCCATCGGAGAGGGTCTGGGCCACCAACAGTTGAGCACAGAAGTTGCCTGTATTATTGGTGGCCGGTGCTTTGATGTACTCTGACCAGCCTCCTCGCAGCCCGGTGCCACTTCACGGAATCAGTCTCTGCTGGGTTTTCATACATATTTCATACGTGAGCTTAGCGATTTGAGGTTCGTGTTCCTTTCATAAGCCTCTTATTAGCCTGTCTTTCCGGATGAGTGTCAGCAGCTAAACAGACATGCCTCTCAAATTTAAAGGCCTTTCTTCTAAGGTAGAACAACTGGACTCGATCAAGGGCAACTTAACCCTGATTCATGGCCCTTTCGCCCGGCCCCTCAACAAGTCTCCGTCAATGAGGGGATCGGCAGGTGAGGAGAAGACTGACCTCGGAGAACCTCTGCACATCCTGTGTCAGGGTCCCCACCCGACTCCAGTTGTAGTAGTTAAGGAACTTCACCACGGCTGGGTTGACGGCGTTGTCTGACGGGACGGTCCGGAAGAAGTTGGGGTACTTTTTCTTGTCTGCCAGAACTGGGGTTGTTGCTGCAAAGGAGAGCTGAAAGAGAAGATGGAGCCTGCAATGAAGTCTCAGCATAGCAGCAGATAACTGTCAACATGATCACTGTGCCCAGAACCCAGTGAACCCAGAATCTTCACATCCTATCTAGGCAACACAAAACTTGTATGTCTCTCATTAAAGTAGATTTGCTTGAATACATTTTTATTTTATGCAACCTTTATCATGGACATGTGGGGTACATACAATTAAAAACAAAACCAACAATTGATTAAAGAAAATAATAATATATTCACCAGGGCCCAGAAATATGAACGGACATGAAGAACGCCATTCTTCAGTGTGACAGTGGGGGGGTCATTCGGCTGAAACACAGGCTCGTGCTGAAATGTCAGCTCTGGCACTAAGCACCTGGCACGGAGCGTGTTTCGGCACGCTAGCGGCACTCTGCGGGGCTCATTCATCGCACGTCCACAGGGGCCTTAACGCGCACAGAGGCTGTCGCTGAGCCCAGGAGAGTGTGAGAGAACGTGCATGGAAACTCACCGGGGAGGAAGTTCTGCTGAGACACACCGAGGAGAGCCATCACAGAGACACACCGAGGAGAGCCATCACAGAGACACACCGAGGAGAGCCATCACAGAGACACACCGAGGAGAGCCATCACAGAGACACACCGAGGAGAGCCATCACAGAGACACACTGAGGAGACCCGTCACAGAGACACACCGAGGAGAGCCATCACAGAGACACACCGAGGAGAGCCATCACAGAGACACACCGAGGAGAGCCATCACAGAGACACACCGAGGAGAGCCATCACAGAGACACACCGAGGAGAGCCATCACAGAGACACACCGAGGAGAGCCATCACAGAGACACACCGAGGAGAGCCATCACAGAGACACACCGAGGAGAGCCATCACAGAGACACACCGAGGAGAGCCATCACAGAGACACACCGAGGAGAGCCATCACAGAGACACACCGTGGAGAGCCATCACAGAGACACACCGAGGAGAGCCATCACAGAGACACACCGAGGAGAGCCATCACAGAGACACACCGAGGAGAGCCATCACAGAGACACACCGAGGAGACCCATCACCGAGACACACCAAGATGACCCGTCAGAGACACACTGAGGAGAGCCATCACAGGGACACACCGAGGAGACCCATCACAGAGACACACCGAGGAGACCCGTCACCGAGACACACCGAGGAGAATCGTCACAGAGACACACCAAGGAGAATCGTCACAGAGACACACCGAAGAGACCCATCACAGAAACACACAGAGGAGAATCGTCACAGAGACACTAAAATAAACCAATACCCCGCTAACCAATGGGAGCTCCCATTTAATTTCCCACCAATAAGAATACCCCATTTATCCCTAAATCAAATATGAGGCAGATTACTACCTTACACTGCAGGTTATTTCTTTGGACACCACAGAGACACACCAAGAAGATCCATTACTAAGACATAGAAGGAGACATCACTGAAACACATCGCCCTTCACCTACCGCATAATAAAAATAGAAAGCAATGCACAATATAGGCAATATTCCAGGAATGTACATTGAGTTCAGGAACCTTGTGAAATAAATTGTAAGTCTAAATAGGGCAGCAAGCAGCAAGGTCATTAAGAACAGAGGAATGTGGTCCAGCTGTTGTACCCTTGAATAAGGCAATAAATATAGTGTCCATTAAAAATGGTAAGCTTTGTTAAAAGTGCCAGCCGAGGAATTAAATCACAATGATTAAAAAAATTAAAGCCGTCACATGTGAGACAAAATTAGCCCTGCTTTTATTAGTCAACATTTAATCAAACGATGATGAAAAAGTTAACTGATTTCCATCTGCATTGCAGAAAAATACTGATAGAGCCTTTAAAGCAACGTGCAGGGATTACATATCCCGTCATGCAAATCTCTCTACAGTCCCATCTGCCTTTAGACAGCCCATTATCGCTCTTGCAGAGATCTTTGGCAGCGCATATTAAAATTGCTTCACAGCAACCCACCCAAAATAGGTGATACGTCTGACCATTGTGAAAATTGCGCAGATGCTGCACGCATAGGCATCCCTAGGAGAACTGGCCGGCGAGGCTTGGGAGTCACATGTGCGCGAGCGAAAGCACAAGCCGGCACCTGGCGAGCACGCTGGCAGCTCAGTGCTGAGGGTGCAGGGGGGTTAGCCTTTCAGCCCACACCCCCTGCAAGGACCCAACTTCAGCCGCCTGAAACTCGCATTTTAATTAGGGACCTTTTAACGATGCCCGATTCTGTGTTTAACTTCATCGAGTACAGAAGTTGCCATGAGCAGGTTCAGGCCAATCTGCTCGCTGTGGACGGGAGCAGGCGGTTTAAAAATGGACTCAATCAGAGAGCCTAATTAGTGCTTTTTCAGGATGAATTTCAGCTGTATTCGGCTGCCTTGATTGCTTACAATTGCTTTGCTTGTTTTCTAAAGAAAACAGGCATTTCAATACATATTAGATTCCAGAATATTGCAAATGTGTACACAGAAACATGATAAATATTTGCCGCTGCTTAATATGTATCTTGTTTAGTGAGCACCTTAACTAAGGGTACAATAGGAATTCCATCGTAGGATTTAAATATGAACTATGCTGGATATAAGTTGAGTTCCTTAGGCACTATCTTGCCAGAAGTTCTGTGCAACAACAACCAACTTGAGCCCTGATCCAGGAAACAACTGGAAAGTCAAATGAGGAAAGGCAACCCCCCCCCCCCCACCACCCCACCCCCGTTCCATAACTCACAATTTGCCAAAGCTTAAGATGAAAATAACAAGATAATTACGAGCCTATGATGGCGTAAAATGAGTGCGGGGTGTTTAATATCCACAACAGCTGATTGCTGTTCAGGTCAGGCGGTTTGGACACGGTCATGCTGAACACTGTGGCTTTGGGGAGCTCTCCTGTGGTCAGTAATGGTGTACGATCCATTGCTCATTACAGCACAAAGTGCCATTGCTCTTCAAATCAGTGGGGAGATGAAACAACGCATGGATTAGTGGCATCAATTTAGGGGGAACTTCCTGCCATCTTCTCACCGTTAAATCCCAAATCTCCCGTGAGATTAAACAGGCCCGTCTCGTGTATTTTAATCCACAAATAGCCAAGGCTAGGTGTTCCCCTCTACGAAGCCAGAGTCTCTCTGTCGAAAAACATTCATTCTAATTCATCACTGCTACACGAAATCATAAAGGCATGCAAAGAATTGGAACGGTGCGGGATGGGAGATTTCACAAGTTTAGCTATACAATATTTTCATCTTCCCCTCTATTAGTATAGCATGGCAGTTATATGCAATGTTAAAAGCCAAAGCGCTGTCTGGCCTCCAAGCAGCATGTGAAGTCAGTGTGCTAATAATTATACTTTTCCAGATCCATATATCTCAAGACTAGCATGTTGTATCAGCTACGCAGTTAAGAACTCCAACAATGCAATTACTTGGGATGGAATCAGACTGACATCTAACAAAATATAGTTTTTTTTTCCTGATCAAACTGAACAGTGTTTGATGTTTCCTGTGTTGGTTTCATCTTTTTCTTGAGTGCAAACTTGGACAACCTACAAACAGAAGAGCTTTTCAAGAGTGCTTTAATATCAAGACCTTCAAGAACCTCAGCAACTCCAAAGGGATCTTCAGAGAAGTTTTTTTAAAGCTTCATGCCTGTGGACCATGAGATGTTTCAAGATGCATTTTCTGTTAGCCATCAAAAAAATATAACACCCTTGAAAAGAATGAATAAGACGAGGTATGCAATAAATGGGTGAGTTCTTGACATTTCTGCTTTTAAAATGTTTTTATGTAAATTCAAGCTTAAAACTTTAATTTACTGTGTGCTTACATAGCAAGACTCTACGGAAGATTCATCAAAGATCTGTAACTATTTCTTATTTGCTTGTCTATCAAGCATCGTGCACAGTTGAAAGGTCTTCGAGACATTAGTACAAGCAGTCCGTGTCTCTTACTGATGGACGAGTTTCCCCTTTGTAATCTTCTCCTCCCCCTAATTGCCTTCTTGCCCTGTTGACTCTCACTCTACAGCATGTGCTGATTTTAATTGCCACCTCCAGCTAAGCAAAGGCAGATGGACAACCTTTTTTCCCCATTCGTTCTCTTTTTTCTTTTTTTAATCAACGTCCCAGTGTTAGTGGTAATTAAAAGAGAATGGAGGTGTTGCTGGCTTTGATGGGAGTTTTCAAGGGGAAGATGAAGCCGTTCGCATGCTATTCGGGAGACGCATGACGTGGTAACAAGTTAAGTGATGGTGTACCCAGGCAACGATGTCATGTTTAAAACTCAAGAGGAACATATCTGAGTTTAAGAAAAACATCAAGCTGTATGTCAACGTGGTTGTTCTCAGTGACAATGTGGCAATGCTTTGACACATCTCTTTGTTGAGGCATCCCCCAAGATCTATTTTTCACGGTTTTCACTCCTTGTGGGGACATTTTAGAAGGGCTTGTGTCTACATATAGACACACACACACACACACACACACACGTAGACACCTGCTATGTATAACTCTTTGTGGGGAAAATCCAGTTTCCTCCCATTTTAATATAATGGATTATCTCTGACTTCAAACCGCCAAAGTACTGTACAAAAAAGAAATGAAAAGTGGTAAAGAGTGAGAATCTCTTTTTAGATTTATTTTTTAAAAAAAGCGAATGACACTTTGAGAGCACCTTCGTAAGAAGCTATTTGTCTACATCGGTTTTTGCAAGATTTGCTCTCTTATCAGTGTTCACCCAAGATATTTGTTCCTGCGTGTGCAGCACAAAGACAGAAAAAGAGAAACACGGTAGACAGAGGGCATGCACTGGATTTTGGAGGTAATTATAAAAGCTCATCCAGCACAAACACCAGGCAGCTCTATCGTATCCTCATACACCACTACTAGTTTTACTTAAGCTTATTAGGGCTTATGACTCAGCTGTCACAGAACTTGACAGCGAATAATAGAGTCAACTTAAAAGACAACGTAATTTCTCCTAGATCTCGAAGGACCTGAAACATTGTACATTATGTGATCTCTGCCCTGAGAATCCGACGAATCGCAGGCCCAGAGCGACACCTCATGTTGTCTGTCGGATAACCTGAGCCCAGTCCATCTCAGAGGGGCCGGCTGACCCCCGTGCAGTAGCCGTCAGTGATTCATCTACCCAGTAGCTACGTTTGACTGAATGCCTCCCTGTCGATTGATCTTTATTGACTTGAATCACGGCTGTTACATCTGCATGGCTGGAAACCCTGCTTAAAAACCACAGCACAAAGAAACAATTACAGGTATGTATTTGTCTTTCAGAGCCAGGCAGTCCTCCATTACAGGAGATGGGCTGTTTGACTGGCATCGAGTCCGGCAGCACACTGCAAATTCCCCGTGCGTCTAATGAGTTAATGAGGTCTTCTGAAACTACACTTCAGATAACGGAATTTGCCACCTGAAGTCAATAAGCAATGTTTCATTTTCATTGTACTAGCAAAAACTATGCTGTGGTCCCAGGAACTAAACAGAAACATATTTATAAAATAGAAAAGGCATAATTTGTCCAATTACAGGCAGTCCCCGGGTTAAGAGCGGCGACTTACAAACAACTCGTATTTTAGAAAGTGCTGCCATAAAACATACTTTAAAAAAAAATTCAGGTCAAATACAACATACTACTTAGCGACGTTAAACTGCAAGGGTTAGGGTTAGGGTTAGGGTTCACGTTAGGGTTAACTTGAAACTGCCTCAGCTGTACTTCAGCTTGACACACAGAACAGTACGCAGTTAGATTTATTATTACTGTATAATAATAAAATTATTGTTATCATTATTATTCTGGACTGTATTATCATTTTTCTGACTTTCCTACAAATTCGACATAAAGGGATTCGACTTAGAGATCAGAACTCGTTCATAACCTGGGAACTGCCTGTCTGTATATATCAAGCCATCAATTTTCTATGCCAGCATGTCCTATGCAGGGTTGGGGGGGGGGGGGTCTGCAGCCTGTCCCAGAAGCCATGGGCACACGGCAGAGAATAACCCAGCCTCTACATTTATGAACCATAAAAATATACTTAATAATGAACAATAATAGAAGTAATATCTACTATGGTCATCATCTTAACCCGTATGTTGAACAGCTGATGATGTGCCTGAATCCCGGATCTATAGAACCTAAAGTTCATATTTTTCCCTGGCTATGGATTAGCCTTGCAGGGACGGAACGCTGCTTCACGCCACCAGGATTCCGGGCCGTGGAATCGATTGCGTGTGCATAAGGGGTATGAGGTCCCCTCAGCGGCTCCTGCAAGCCCCGTCGCCTAATTAGGAGCAAACAAACACGCTGCTAAAACACTAATCGATGCCTCACAGTTATCTGGTCCACTGCCCCCCCGTCCCCGGCTGTTTCTCCGTCTCCCAGGATACCTTTCTCCAGGTTCAAGGCAGCCCTGCCCAAGCGGCCCCTTGGGATTCTCACGCCTTCTAATAAAGCTCTCATTTTCCAGGCCCTGCTCCACGGTGCCTGCTGCTGTAGGGTGTCTCCTATCACTGTTTGCCAAGAGCCGGCCTCCATCATTTACTGGGGGAGTTTAAGGGACATAAATAGTGCAGGTTCAAAAAAGGGCAGCCAAAGGTCACGGACAAAGTAACAAATGACCAGAGTCGATCTTCCCGAGCCCGGGAGATATTGCCATGGGCTTCGGCTTAATTAAGCACACAGACAATTCATGAATCACATAGTAGTAGAAGCCTGGTGACCATATTAATGCTGATATAGGGTCAGAGGTCATTTTAATAAGGCTGTTAAATAATACTGGTGTCCCATGATGAGTTTGGAAATTACTACAGTAACTATACGTCCAGGGTTTGCTCCAGCTTTCTGCCTTAGTATAGGCTCCAGGCCCGAATTATTACTGACGGCTGTGAATCACAAATGGTTCCATAGCCTCTATATTGATACATGTTAGGATCCCATACGAGCTGTATTTGTATCTGATTAGTGATAATATAAAAGTCACCTCTCCCCCTGACCACGCACCCAGAGCTTTTTGGCCATTCTCACTTGCCATCCTTCCCAAAACCAGATGCGCTGAAGCCAAAATGGTGCCCTTCCCCCTCCGCCATTTTTTTAAAATTCACACCTCAACTAAATCCTCCCCGCATCCATGAGTGGTGTAGTTCTGCTCACCGTCCCAGTAATGCTCCCTGCTACTAGAACTGACACGTTCGGGCCCCTATGAGTGAGGGTATGCCGCCCTTTCCTGCACCAGGCCTCGCCTTCAGGTCAGCAGCTCCACAGCAGTTTCTGGATTAATATTCAGGAAAGGTGTGTAACACCTTATTGTAGATGCCTGTGCACGAGTTCAGGCTGGCAGTAACCTTGCGTGCCGTTACAGGGTTGGCAGCCCTAGTCACCGGGCCCACCTGCCTGTGTGTTTGCCATACCGACTGGGTTGCACGCAGCTGATTGGCTGGCTGGAAGCGGGAAGCAGAACTGTGATCATTAAACACACTGACTTTAATAAAGCCGCGGCAGCCAGGGTTATGTGGGTTATTTAGGTGCCTTGTGACATGTCCCCCAACCCTCCCTCCCCCCCCCACCACGTTCACAGCAAGAGTGTCATTAATGGACAGCAGACCCCACAGTTATTAAATGCCTGGACTCATAATCTGAAAGCTGCCTGTCCGGGTCCCAAGCATGAGCCCACTACTGTACCCTTGAGGGGTAAATTCCAGCAGTACAGGAGGTTGCCAGGCAACACGTAAATCATTATAACCGCTAGGAGTGTCATTAGATCAGGGCGCCAACACCCTCTCTTATTAAGAGATTGGGGATGTTCCAGGGAAGGCTCTGTTTTCCATTCTGAGCAGGGCCGTGCACTTATGCAGGTACCCAGCTCAGGCATCAACAGCCGACTGGAATGTGACGTTTCCTGACCCGAAATCCAGAGCCAGCCAGAGCCAGGCCTCGCTGGCGCTTTGATGCTCACGAAGACGCGCTGATGGATCGGTGCTTATGAAGAGCATCCTTGGAAGCCCTACAGTGCAGCTTGAGGCTCAGACGCAGCCTCTTGCACAGCTACTGTTCCAGGATGCTGTTTCACTGAGGGATAGTGCCAGCTCATCATTATTAATAGAGGACGATATTCGCATTTACATTTATTTATTTAACGGAAGCTCGTCTGCAAAGTGCAATGTGACTGGGGCAGGTATTACATCATAAACACACCCACACGTCTCTCGAACCCAAGGCTATCGCACCACCTAAGCTGCTTCAGTGCCACTGAACCTCAGAGCTCTTGGCAGACATGTAATAAGACAGTGATTAAATTCTTTTCCAAAAATGTGAGGTCAATGCCAAATGGAGAGTCAGTCCGGCTTGATCTATGAGCTGTACTGTCTTCCTGAATGGTGTAGACTTTGCGTCAATGAGATCACTGATTATCATCCTCCATGTTTTCCATGTCCAGCAGGTGTGCATACAGGGATGGGGCCAAAAGGGCAACGGTCCCAGCTGAAAGCTGATTGGCCCCCAGAGTGGCCCCTCCCCCATCACTCACCAATTCAAAACAAATAATTGGATAATGAACGGTTGGTCCCTCTATATGATTTATAGCCCTTTTTATGCCCCCTCACCTAAAAAATATCCTAGAATCGCCACCATTGGGGGATGAACACCGACTTTAATTGTCCTTGCAATCAAAGACACCAGAGTCACAATCATGGACTCGAAGGCTTCCTGAGAAACGGGGTTCTGCACTCAGCAGTCTCTGCGGCTGTGTTTACCGCCTGCCGAACATGTCCTGGAGCAGGGAGCACGTCTCCATAAGGAAATAAAAGCAAAATACGTCAAAACGTATCACGCGACGGGGGTTTGTCTGCGTAGGCATGTGTTCTGTCCATAGAACATTCTTGCCACTGCAGATTTCTGCATGATGGAAAGGCTGTAAAAAAATACTTATTCACTTGATTATGAACGCACTGGGGTTCGAGGGAAGCAGTTGTGAGACGATGAGCATTCAGCTGAACTTTCCTAGATCAGTGGTGTACAAGTGGTACCACGTTAATAAATGTTCACTCCAAGTATGTCTTCTGTTCTTTGGAAATTGTGAAATTAAAATATGTCTGCGGGAATTTATCACTGTTGGACGTCGCGGAGCCCAGTCGAATAGCCAGAAACACTTTACTACATTGAGATTAATATTCATTAATTCATAGTTTTGGAGAAATAATTACAAATAAATTACCGTGTAGTACATTAAGTGCCTATTTTACATAGATTCCGGAATGGTAATATGAAATATTATAATGTAGATTATGCTCGACATATTGCATATCAAAAGCCTGGTTTCAAACCCATCCATCCATCCTTCTTCCATAACCACTTATCCCCATCAGGGTCAAGGGGGGGCCTGCAGCCTATCCAGCACAATGAAGGGGATACCCTGGACAGGATGCGATGCTACATTATGTTTTATCTTTTTATTATTTTCCGTATTTCCCTTGGAGATTTGGGAGTGAATACTGCCCAAAACAATCGCCTGACCTGAAATTTTAGTGATTAACAGAATAACAGGGACACAGAGAGGTTATATACCTGCACTTCTACAAATGCCAATATCATTAATGCTGACTGCAGACATAAGTAGGACCCAGTTTTGCTTTTTTGTCATCCTCTGCTGAAACTGCTGTGCCCTCCCCATCCAGTTAAAACACGGGGGAGGGGGGTGCATGTGAAGCAGAGATCAGTGTTAGAGTCCCTTTGCCAAAACGGCTCAGCCCGCCCTGCACCCCAGAGGTCCTCTTTGGGTCACCATGCAGACCCATTTCAGAGCCAGTATTATATCTTATCAGCGGTCACAAGACACCGGAAGCCCTCTTTGTGTCTTTAAACGCCGACTTCCTCCCGCTCGGCGGAAGGCCTGCCCCGACAGTACGTCCCTTTTGCTTATTAAACAGTTCTGGGCGAAGATGTAATCGCCGCAGTTTAATTTACACCACGCCACTCGACTCGCCACACTAAGGTAGACTGATCGCAGAGTCCTCCCCAAGCAACAAATCACAGCGTTTCTCTATTTATAAAGGTGAGATCTGATTTTGCTACCCGCAATCTCATTGCGTCTGCAGCTAACACATCACTGCATATGAAAGATTAATGAGGAGATGGTGAACTACAGATAGATGCTTTCTCCCTCTTCCAGAACGGTAGGGTACAAGCATGGACCCTCCTCTCCATCCTCTGCAGCCAATTCCTGACTCACGCTGCCCCATTTTGACTGCTGGAGATTGAAATGTGCTGACTTGGAAATAACAATAGCCATAATTAAACATACCAGAGCATCTCCTTACATGATCCTGGCTGAATTCCAGTGGAGTCTCAGGAGATTCTGGAATGATTCCCGCGGTATCCTATTAGCTGCATGTCAGCTACTGGCTATCGGGATGGTTCCAGCTAAAGGATGGTTCCAGTCGGAAGCTGGTCCTAATGCACTCTGCTGCCCTGGTTATTTACCGTAGTGCCTTGTTTCTGTTCGCCGGATAACATCCTTGGATAAAGTTCACCTTTCGCACACCTCGCAGGACTGCCCTTGAGTGCACAGGCGAGACTTTGTGTAGAGAGAGCCCCCGTGGCCTTTTGTCATTGCAAGGCCGCAGTCGTTGGCCGTATCTGATCCCCAGGCTCTGATTCACTGTTTGGGTTGGCAGTGCTGCTATTTGGGAGCACAGCCCTGTTACTATTCATCTGCGCTGAAAGGAGACGGCTCTCTCTGCGTTCATACGGATAATAGCGTCCTGCACCACATCCCTGGTGCATTAACCAGTTGGAATGAGTATGTTGGAAGTGAAAACAAACCAGAGAGGCTCTGAGGGGACAAAAAGCGCCCACAGACATATAACGGAAACACTGTGTTACACAAACACCTGAAAAAACGGCTTCTTTCTAGGGGTAAAACACCTTTATTATCCGATATATGACATATGATGTTACCTTCACCTACACAACATTTCTCACTGAATTACAGGAAGGAATGGCTGTATTATGACATGAAATGACAGATACAAGCACAGTAAAGTAAATTTCATGTCTACAAACCGAATGATTTCCATGAATTCCTTCTGTGAAATTTCTCACTTGGAAGATGACTATCTCTCTTTTGGACAGACATGGCATGAAGGCAATATGACAGAGAATACGATCATGTCACAACCATGCGTGTCACTACCAGCCAGCCAACCAGCCAGCCAGCCATCCTCTCACTGCTTATCCTGGTCAGGGTCACCGGGGGCCAGGAGCCTATCCCAGACAGCGTGGGGCACAGGGCAGGGGGTCCCTATGGACGGGATGCCAGTGTGACATGTCCAAGATGCAGGATAATCTGGCAAAGACAACAAGGGGCCTGATCCCAAGAAAATGTACACAAAGCCGTGTGCTACTGTTAGATGCTGTCAAGATAGTGTAAACTCCTGGCAGCCATAGAGGCACAATTCCTCCAGATGTTTCTATCTACTCTCTGGATTTCCAGGCTTCCCAAAGGCAAGTTCGTTATTGTGACCAGATCTATCCATCTTGTTGAGGTCGTCGTTTTCTCTGGATTCCTTCAATCTTCCCGAGCTTTAGATCTTTAGGTCCCTGTAAAAGCCTTGTCCTGTGCACTGACTCTGCTCATAACATAACTGAAACAAAATGGCTCCAAAATGGCTCAGGTCGAAGTTCCAGCTACGTGAAATAAGTTCAGCTGAATTATTATTTTCACTGGGCTATTTTTCTCCAAGCCCTGCAGTCGTTTGGGTAGACACTAGAGGTTAAATGGAACTGACTGGTGCTCATTTCAACATGAACGTGGAACCGGTCCCACGTCGGGCACAATCGAGGCCACCTAAAAGGAAAGCACGGCGGTAATCAAGGCCGACGCGATGACTGCAGGGCCGCCGCCAAGCGCCTCCTGATTTCGGTCTGCGGCTGGACCCAAGAAGCGAGGTGCAGGGAGAATGTACGCTTTGACGTTAATGACAGACAAGACGCCAGGAAGAGATTGCAAATAATTAATGTCTATAAAGGGAGCAGAGAGCTATAGTTGGGGCGTCGGGAGAAATTCCGGGCATCCCAAAATGGCTTCCAAGCATATCGTCACATTCCAGGCAGGAGAATGAAAAGCCTTTGGATGCGGTTACACATACGACGGGAGCGACGCAGGGGGAATAGACCTCTTTAAGAAGAAAAACAAATCGGCGAGTTTGATCGAAGGGCAGCGCCTTACATTTAACGTTTTCATTTTCATTCATGGAGCGGCTTTCCGACAAGCATGTAGGCGCGGTGACAACAGCGCCGGCTTCCATTACTGGGAGACAATGGCAGATAATACAAGCATAAAAAGTTGGGATGACTTGCTGAAGTATCGCAGTTAGGACGTAATAGCTTACATATCCGCGGAAAGTGCTCCCTTCAGATCGATACCGCTGCTAGTCCCATTTCCTTTTTCCATTCAGGACCTTATCCCGCATTTTCATTTATGACGTCCCGAAGATTGCAGTAGATCTTCCGACACATTATGCTTCCCTTTCACTAAGAGTAATTCGATTCCAGTCCATCAAACCTTCCGCCGCTGCCGATGGAAAATCCCAGCCTTAGGATAGTATGCGAGAGTAAACAGGGGGCCGGCCACCCGAAGGCTGGCGTTAATAACGGGGGCTTAAAAGGGGAGCCCTGAAAAAGCCCCCAGGCAAAACGAAGGGACAGAGGTCACAGGAGGAATGAGCACTTCTGATACTGTTATAAAAAATGGCCTGAAGGTGCACTCTCATAATGAAAGAGAGGTATTCCTTTTCCAGCAGTAGCTGCGTGGTCCACCCTCCATGCGGGAAGGTCGTCTTCCAAGGTAATAACTCTCGGACGTATAAGGCACCTGGTTTAGGCGACAAAGTGTCATTTTCCAAGAGGGAAAGAGGTAGAAACATAAACAGGATGGGAGTGTTGTGTTGCTTGGCAGATTTGGATGCAGTACCTGTGATTGGAAGGTTGCTGGTTCAAATGTCAGAGAATGATTTTACCATTGGGTCCCTGAGCCAGGCACTTAAAATCTCTTTGCTTCAAGGATTGTCACATCTGCTAAATAGGTTACATTTTAATTTAATTTAACCATGCCTGGTCACGTTTTGAGCTTCCGGGCCATTGCCTGGACTCAAATGAACATCTAATCTGCAAAATAAAAGGTTTTCCTCTCATGCAGGCAACTATTTTGGCCTTGACATTAAATAACGTGAAGGAAAATGACATGATGACTTGTATTAAATGTGCTCATATTGAACTAGGCTTCCTTTTCCACCAACCTGTGAGGCCTCATTGAAAGCCACCGGAGAGAGCGCATCCATAACTGAAACTAGGTTTTATAAGCTAAACGTTCAAGGATCCTCTTCCGCCTAAGTGGGCTCGGTGTTCGACGGGATATCACTCTCGTAATCTCCTAAGAGACAGCCGAAGGGAAATGGAATTATCTGTAGCTTAATACCCAAAAAGAAACGGAGCAATAAGATGTAAAAAAAAAAAAAAAAGATTATTATACATCTGAAAGCTTTTGGAACTATCGCGGCTGAATGTGAGTGTTGATCCGAATGTGGTTTTCCATAATAGACGTAACTGGCATCTTGCACAGACATTTGCGTGAGATTACATCGAACACCACAAGCAGGGAAACTGCTGTACGACCCGTACAGTAAACGGAGGACTGTATCCATGCAAAATCGTAGTAACCCTTCCAGAGATATGCTAAGTGATAATAGGTTTATTAGTGGTAAAGACATTGGTAACGGTGTTACGCGTGTTTCAGTATCTATGTATTTTAATTGCTAATCACTTTTACCAAAAAAAAAACAATGACATATTTACTGCTCTTCTTCATTAGTTAGTATTACTCATTATCTGTCAACTACTGTATACAATGAGAACTGTCATTTTGCATGGCTCAGCTTACAAAAATTATATAATGAATTTATATTAGTATTAGTGTATTAGTGTGCCCTATGGTGCCATTTCATCCAGAGTGACCCTAGCCTTGTGCCCTATATCGCCTGGGGTCAGTTCCAGGTTCAGTGTTACCCTGACCAGCATAAGAGGTTATGGAAAATAGACAGCTGGAGAAGTGATCGTTTACTATAACTCAAAAGCATTCATTAATTTACTTTTAATGCCCAAAAAGCAAACCAGAAATGGCCTATAATGATTATTAATTAATTTATTGCAATTTATTAATTATAAACTGGGCAAATGATCAAAAACTGAATATTTGTACTAAAGGTAGCATCAACAATGGGGTCAAAGATCAAGGTTTAAAAACAGTAGAAGCTGTGTAAGAGTTGCTCATGCCTTGTAAGACACGGCAAAGACCCACAATACGCATTCAGACTTACAGCTTGAATGATTGAAGAAATATTGTAGGTTGGTATAGATGCCAGGCTGACGTGCTTTTTAATCTCCTTTGGAAGATGCTTTATAAAGCCATATGTGCTGTGCACAGAAGGGCAAAATCCCTTTGAACAGTCTCTGTTGGATGAATAATGCATAAATTTAATATCCAACCTTGACACTGACGGGGTCTTATGTGCATCCATGTGAGAGCTCCCCCGAGCCACGGATTACTATCGGCGGATTATTTTTACCAGGAAACACAAGTTTTCGTTCGATGCGAAAACATCGGCTCCACGCGCGCAAAAGGCGCGCAAAAACAGAATAATTCAGGGGTAAATAAAGCCTCCGGTTGTATTTTTGAAACGATAAGGGAGCCCAAATTACCATGTGCGTGGAACGAAAATTACCAAATTAGCACGAGATGCTATTATTCCCCGTTTTCCAGTGAAAACATGGGGTGCGTGCGGAAGACGCCGCCCATGCGAGCAAGGGGGGGATTCGGCAAGCATCTGCATTTCCAAAGCGTATCTTCATAAAACATTCATGAAGCCCTTTCAGAGGAATTCAGTGAAGAAGGAAAAAAAGCAGATACTGCAAGAACCAGCAGCTGCAGGAGCAGAGGCAGAGCCAATGAAATCGCATCTCCCCCCCGCCCCACCATCCACTGGTTCCCCTCCTCATTGTCATTGGCTCTAAGGGATGTCAATCACTGAAGGTGGAACCTAGTTTCACCAAATGCAAGAATGTGACACAATTATTATTTGGTAGGTCCCAGAATTGCATGTGCATGAATCAAGGGGCATAATCATGGTGCGATTCAAGAAATTAGCGCATTTTTTTTTACCTACAAATCTGACTAGGGTAAGCGGTTAGTGGATGGATGGATGGATGGATGGATGGATGGATGGATGGACAGATAGCATTATCATTTTGTACAAAGAAGAAAGAAGGAGAAAGAAACCTGTGACAGTTCTTATTTTTCCATTTCAGATGCCACTCCCCCCCAAGCCGGCAGTTTGCAGGCATTTGTAAAAATAGGGAGGTGTCACACTTCAGCAAAACCATGCAGTCATGATTACCGCGTGACGCCGATGCCCTTGCCGGCCGGGTACGTCCCGAACGGCGCGGCATTTTGGCAGGGCGATGCATAGGCACGCTGTGCCGGGCACGGCTCCATGCGATGATGCACGGATGGGGGGTGTGCAAACAGGGAGGTTATTACAGCATGCAGAGTCAGGGGAGACACGACACTGAGGTGTGTGTGTGTGTGTGCGTGTGTGTGGGGGGGGGGGGGGGGGCTGGGAGAAGAAGGGGATTGCAGGATAGGGAAAATCAGGTGGAGTGGGGGTTAGTGTGTGTGCTGTCACCAGGAAGAGGGATGGGCTGAGTGTGGAGAACTGGTCCACAATTCACACTGACCAGTGACAAGCCAGGCGGAAAGAGGATAGCACAGGATGCTACTGCAGTAACGAGGGAGCCTCGCAATCACCAGATGAATGGCTGGCATTAAATCGCTGGGGGGGGGGCAAACACGTCTCTGGGGTGATATATAAACCGTTCCTAAATCCTCAGAGCCTCTGTCAAGCAACAGGACAGTCCAAGAAGGGATGGCAGATTCCTGTCAAGTAAACTGCTTCATCTTCCTGGCTTGCTGTCCCTGGGACTCCAGCGACAGACCTGATTCCAATCCCTACATTGTGACAGGCCTTCGTAACCCTATCGATCCCACAGCGGACCCAGGGCCACCTGAGACTCCCACTGACTCCCCTTCAGGGTCAACTGAGGCTAGGGCTGCAGAGATGCTCCCTTCACGGACATTGGCCCCACTTCATTGTCCCTCAGGCATCTACAAACGCACACGGACTACGCTCCACCAAACAGACTTTCGCAGTGGGCTGGAGATACACAAGAACAAAAAATGTTAAAAAAAATCCCTTTTTATTACAACAAACACAATCTAACAGAGCTCGCGTTTATTAACTCACAGGCCATTCGGTTACATATTCCCTTAATAAATAAAAATCTTGTTTTTGTAAAAGGTAACAAAATAATACAAGAACACAGGAAGTGGCCGATTTGTTTGGTGGAGTCTGAAACTTTCCCAAAGGAGCAGGAAAGCACACGGTCCAGTGCCACTCAGTTGGCCGAACAAAGAATATTCCATTGCTCTGGTGAGGCTGCTAACACATGCGGACCTGGATTCAGCACCGCCCCCCCCGGTTACCCTGAAGACAGAAGCGGCAGGATGGGCCAGAAGCTCCACAGGAAGCCCAGGGGAACAATGTGACCCCCCCGGGCGGTCTGGGAAATCCCTGACATGGGTACCATCAGAATGAGGAGACAGCTGAGTTTGCTGTGGACGACACCCCGGCTGACGCAGGGCTTCGCCTGAGCAGAATGTCGTAGGTTCACACCCCAGCGGGGCTTGACTTTGTCCCTTTCGGCAAACTGTTTAAGTGGAATATCCGCAACGAAAACAAAAGATCATGTGTTTGGGACAGGGGAGCAGGCAGCGGTGAATGAATAATGTAGGCAGAGAGTGTCAGGACCGTAGCTGATGTGGGGGGGTGGCTTAGGGTCAGGACTCCGTCATTTATTAATCCCATCAGCTGTCATCGTGTCGACCTCATTGTTACCACCAGAGCCGTAAGCAGGGCTACAAGGAATTATGGGCATTGCCCACATATATTTATTAATGGTGTATGGTCATATGATAAAGTGGGCCTTTAATCTAAAATTTTTATTGAAAATGATTACATAAAAGTTAACTTTAAAGCAGGATTTTAATTTGCCAATGCGGATGGTTCTGGGTACAGTAGGTGAGTGGTCTTTGCTGTTATAGGGTAGCGCGCTGGAGAAAGGAAGCGTTTCGCAAAGCAGGTTCTTGCAGAGGGTCGTGTCAGGAGACTTGCCGGGATGATTCCATAAGATAATCTTTCAGGTCAGGCTCTGCACGGGTGTCATGGACGGCTCTTCTTCTGCCCAGCAGATCTCACGCCGCTCGGGTCACTCTGCTGATGTCTTCCGCCTATGCCAATTCGGAGGCGGATAATGATACAACGGCCACCCGACCGGATCCCGGGATCTGTCAGTGGGATGCTGACGTCCACCCCTGGAGGAACATTACTGGCCCCAGCAAGGCAGCAGAATCATGAATCAGGCACCCAGCACACTGGCTGCCGGAGGCTCGAAGACAGATGCTGGCTCCAGATGCCTTGGCTCTCACGCCCAGGGTCTGTCATGGCCAAAGGAAGCCAGATGTACAGGTGTGACTGTCAAACCCCAGAAAATATGTATGGGGATGGACTCTCTCTGTACTCCTCTGACTGACTGCCACCACTTTAGGTTATGGGGTTAATCTGGAATGTACCTCACATTCAGCGTAATTAGCTCCATAAGTCTGTTGTTTACAGTATCTATTACTGCTTCTGCGTGTGGACATTCCTTCTGCTCATACTGCATGAAGCCGGCAGAGGTGACCACAGGGAGGATCAGGGGTACTAATCAAGCCTTAATGAAGATCCTGTTTAACATCATGAAGCATCCACTGGAACTCGCGTCAAAGCTCTCCTGTCTCTGACGGGTTCCATTAGCTTTCCTTGCTTGTAGACTTTTTGTCCTATCCTGGTCCCAGGCTGATTCACAGTTGTCTCCAGCCCATGCCTTCTTCTGTTTTCACATGTCTCTGGCTTCAGTTTCTGCCAAGACCTCCTGTTTCTTGGTCAAGACTCGCCAAACTCTCATCTCTCTGATATTAAATTCAGCCTTAAGCTCTGATCTCGTGTTTCACGGTTCTACTCTGCCTTTGGGTCTGGTTCTCGTTTCTTGGAATGCTGTTCAGTTATTGCTTATAGCTAAGTTCTGGCAGTGGGTTTAAGATGGAGACTGGGGGCAGAAGATCAGGTGGACCAAATCCCATCATATCATGGCTAGGCTTAAAGAGATGAATGCAGTCCAAGCAAATGTGATCCTCCAGGGACTCCAACCCTAAAAGCATCTAGTGAACCCTAAAGAAAAAAAGAACTTATAGCAATATGAATTGTTACAGGTTGACCTCTGGTGGCTGGGAGGACCAATAACACATAATTTAACTGCAAATGCCATGGCCCTCCTAGTCCTTAATGCTAACTTGAGTTTCTACAAGCAGTCCTCCTATTTGTAATGCACTAGGGTAATTTCTGAAACAGGTTGGTAGCAGATGCTGTATTTAGCCAACACCTTTATATGAGCATCTTACCAACGTGTTTGACCTACTTGAAAATGACTAAACTTTGTTGTGACAGTGGTTTATCCAAAAGCCAGAGTTTACAAAGTACATGAGAAGTTAGAAAACACAAAGTTCAAAGGATGACTGTGGTTCTGCTGAGCTATGGTTCACAATTCTGTTCCATAGCAACATCTTCTAAAATCCCACACATCAATCCACTCATTTCCCAAACCGCCTGTCCAAGCCAGTGTTGCAGTTCTTCTCTAAATATTTACCAACTGCAAACAGTCGTTTGTTGACTCTGTCCTGGCCTGTCCTAGCAGAGGATCAACTGATGTCCCAAGACAGCCACCCCATGTTCCAGATCAAGTACAGCTGCAGCAGTTTGCAAACGACTTAAGCACGAAAAAAGGGGACAAGATCCTGCACTAAGAGTCAGCAAAAGACCAGCAGGCAAACAGAACAGGCATGCCTATCAAAACATTCACAAAAATGAGTTTAATGGGAGAACTCCGGTCATGCTTGCCTTCAGACAGGAAAGCCTTTCTTAACGAATTGAAGAGTCAGAACGTTCACCTCCAATGACAACTTTTGGGGTGTAGAGAAGCACTTAAGTGAATTACAGTGTGTGTCAGAATGAGGCTGAGCGCATCCTCACCGGCAGCCCATGACCCAGTTTCTGCCACCATGCAGCATTCTGCAGGGGTTCTGGGTAGACGCTCCGGCAAGGAGGCTGGAAATATCTCCTCGCTGGGGAAATGGCTGTGCTCATCAATGCCAGAAGACAGTTTTTCCCCCAAGTCCAGACATGCTCTAGAAACATTCTATTTCTCCAAAAAAAAAGCAAAAGGAAAAAAAAAAAAAAGATTCTTCTCAGTGATTCTTTTCCGTGAATCCATGGACCTGGCAGGGATGAGGAACTAATGGTGCTGGGCGTATTTGATTGTGTGGGTAACCATCTCTGTAGTTCTTTTTGGAGTTTTATGGTTTATTCAGCTGGCCAATGAGAAGTGAGCTCAGTTCATCTCTCCCTGTTCTCTCAACAGTGAGCTTTTTCGCTGACCCATGACTCACAAGGCGATGCCTGCAAGCTTACATAACTTTGAAACCTCCGTAAATATGTGTGTGTGTGTGTGTGTGTGTGTGTGCATGTGTGTGAGTGTGTGTGTGTGTGTGTGTGTGTGCACGTATGAGAGGCTGGTGCTACGCATTTGCGCGTGGTGTTATTTAATCGCCAGTCTCGCGATCCCAGAAATCCTCAGCAACAGTTTCACAGGGGTAGCTAAATAACATCCACCTTCAGAGTCTGTTACTTGGAAATCACTGCTGCGGAATCTCTGCGTGTAGAAAAATGCAGATGCTCCCTTTTCCCTGAGAAAGACAGCGAGCTGATTGGTCAATCTCTGACACCTTAGTGGCTAATAACTCCATGCAGCCGTTACCGCCTTCCTGCCTGTGTGGATGTAAGGTACTATGATGCGTTACAACACACGGCCGGTGACTGAGGGAGGGAGAACCATGGCAAATTTTGGCTATTTAAACAGTCTCCATGTCTACACCTTTCATCAAATACAGGCCAGGGTACAAAGCATAGGAGAGAGGCGGTTGCATCATAGAACCAGGAAACAGCGCCTCTTGGAAATACATTAAGGTTGTTTTCTTCACACGGTTCACTGTTTAGCGTCGTCGATTTCTTGGGCTGTTCGGATTAAAAAGTATAACTGCTTATGTTTACTGAGCTCTAGGATCACATGCCCGCTCGTCGGTGATGGCGCGAAATTAAATAATTGGGAAGGTAGTGAAATTGCCCGAACCAGCCAGCTGTGTTGTCTTCCATGAGCATAAACAGCACACTTCATTTTTCAACATTGATAATTATCAATTCTGACACCTAAGAGAGCGTCTTGCACAAACAAAGCGGATGCATTCCGAGGCATAGCGCGCCTCATGGATTCAGGCGTGACGCGCTGTTGGCGTGCTGCTGGGGGTGTGAATAAACGGGGGCCGCCTCGAGCGCATTTCTGACACAGTGCCCCCCCAGGCACACAGAGCGCCCCCCCGCCCCCCAATTTGTGACGCAGCACCCTCCCTGTACACCGAACCTGTGAGTAGGCCCTGGTCGCAGGCCATCATGGCTGATCTGCTTTAGTACGACACACGGCTCTTACACTCATGCTCCCTCTGTACCCTAGGGGGCGCCGTCGTGGCTCATACAGCACGGCTGTTGGGAGAGTTTACATGCTGTAGATCTGCCTTTTGTTTAAATCCACTTCCTGTTTGACTCCATCGTTACCTACTAATGGTATTCTCACCAGTAAACAAAAATCTTCTGTAAAACAAGTGGTTATCCCAGGTTATTCGGCTCCGGATGAACATTTCGCCCGTCTTTCAAAATGGCAGAAGCCATGCAGGGTTCAAACATGGTCCAAGAGGGAAAGCTGAGCACACAGACAAGAAGGGGTGGGATTCAAAGCCCCAACCCCGATAAATGCCATCGCCATCATGGTTGTGTATAACAAGTGAAGATGCACAGTGGCTGGGAGCAGCACCCACGCAACAGTAATGCTCGATCGGCAGGCACCTCAGTCGTAAAGCTAATCTATAATAAAAGTATAATCTATGAGTATAATATTTAAATCCATATTTCTAAATCAATAAGGAAAAACAAACAATACATAAGAGTAACAGAGAAATCTGTTTTGTTCTCCTTACCTGGATCACGACCACGTTTCACATCTGTCAGCTTAGCTCGGCTCTATGATTAATTCATCCGATTCCTCCTTTTTTCTTGCTCCAGGTGGAATCCCATCCACAAAAGCGCTGCCCGATAACCGGACCATTTGACACTTTGTCAATGAGCTCGCGCCATCCACGTGCAGGTAGAGTACTGATCAGTCCGTGGCCCTCGTTCAGAGGAAGTCATCCGGCACATGATTACCTGAGAGAGTGCTGTAAATTTTTAAAATCCCATCTACTTGGCCCAGACCGTGTCTCTTGGTGACATAACTAGCTCTGGGGTCGGTTAGGAAGACCAAATTCATTTAGTCAAAACGGGGATGTGAAGAGCCATTTTGACCGGAGGTCTCGATTAAATTTCTGGCTGCATTGGTTTGTACCGGGGAGGCAATTGGGGAGGCATCAGATGTCAATACTTCACCTGGCAAGCAATTGCGAGTACATTGTCTCACTCTTTCTGAAAGCAGCATTTGTCAAGGGCATGACCCAGGATAAATGCAATTCTGTAATCCCAAACAGGTAGACAGGAGAACCGAATCTCCATCTTTGGTGATTTTATCTTAAAAGAGAAATCAGTTTTCATTATTTGTCATTCATTCTTATATTGTTGATAGACACCATAGCTGACAGTTACCTTTTGCAAACCGTGAAGCTGGTCATTCCCAAACCTCCACCATCTCCTCATCATTTCAAGAATCAGGTATTCATGGGGCACTGAAGATTATATCTCTGAACAAATCACCAGGGTAGAAAAGCAGTATGTTACAAATGTAGTTTGAGAAAATCTGCTGATTTCTACTTCTGCTGACTTACCAAGCAAACAGGTGAACGACAATCTATTCACGCAGAAAGCCAGTAACAAAAAAGGGAGAGTGTTCAGCTCCGGGTTCATGGGATACCTAAAAAAATCTTCTGCTGTTGCCTCTAACAACCCACCAAGAGCCCAATTTCCAATCTCTGTGTTAGAAATGGCCTTCACCGTGTGCTTGGGAGGAGTTGTGCTTTACCCTATACAGGAGACCGCCCCGCCACAGCCCCCACACTGGTACTGTCATTTAACGGACTGGACAGCCCTGTCACCAGGTGGCCCTTTTCATGTGTAAGAGATGACACACTTCAGCAGCTGGTCCCTCATGTACGCTGCTCTTTGTCTGACAGCTCGCCATTGTGAGATGGACAAAAGTGAGCCCTGCCGTCACCGCGATGCCTTCGGGCGAGCCCGGGAGTAAGTTGGGCATGCTTGGATCCCACAGAATGGGAGCAAAAATTAAAAAGCAAATGGACCAGAATGCATGAAAGAGGACAGATAAAGGGGAAGCAGAATGAACGAGTGCATGATATTGATTGATACCGAATATTATTGAGTAATATTCACAATTATACACGGCCTACATACTGACATGGGTGGCAGTGTGGCCTGCAGTGTTGCATTATACCTCCTTGCTTGTAGGCTTGTATTCTGCCCGCTGTTTTATATGAGTGTCCCCCCCCCGTAGTCCAAACATGTACAGTCCAGTGGACTGATTTTTCTGAACTGCCTATAGTGCGTGTTTGCCCTGCGATGCTGGCACATGTTTGCTAGCATCCCATCCGAGGTTTTCCCCCAGCGCTAACCTGGATGGGCTCAGTCGTCCCCCTCATCCCTGTATTGGATGGATGCATCATGTGTCTTACGTCGTACATCACTTTATTTTGAGGGAGTCTCTTCCAGAAACCGTGAAGGGTATCTGGGTGTTTGAACACAAGTCACTGTAGCCTTAGGAGAGAGAACAAGCAAACAGCAATACCTGTAATAGCAGAGTATGAAGTTCAACCAGTATGAAATTCCTCTGTCTTAGGTCTCCTCTCTCACTTTTTCCGATTCACCCCAACAATTTTCCTGAGCACGTTCTGCCCTCATTAGCTGCCAAGTGCAAGTGTTGCATTCTTATCGATGGGATCAAAATGGTTCCTTACCAACCACCAAAGCAGGTCTTTAGGGTCATGCTAGTTTTCTTATGTACTTTTGCCCTTCTATAACTTTATTTTCCAGTTTCATGCGAGTGTATTCTCTAAATATTTCACAAGGCAGCCTTCATCAAGGGCATGACCCAGGATAAACGCAAATACATAAACCTGCGGTTCAATTGATGGGTAGATACACAAAATGCTCTTTTTCCTGACAGGGAGGCAGACGACTGGGGTGGAGCCGTTGGGTTTTAAGATAATGGTCTTTCTTGGGCTGCTCTGTTTAATAGAGATGAAGGGCTTTGTTGTCTGACTGGAAGCCAAAGATGAAGCAGACTTGACAGAAGGAGATCAATAAGCAAAATAAATATTTCAGTGTAGCTGTGTTACTGTTTATCGGTGCTGTTTAATGGACCCTCAGAATTCATTTAAGAGGAAAAAATATGGCCCTGCGCAGGGGCGTCAGAAGCATTTTGAATGTGGGGGGGCGGGACACACTGGCATAAAACTAATATTAAATAATCAGGTTTAATGGCGGCGACGCCCCTGGTCCTGTGATCACCAGACTCCTCTGTAGCTGGAGAACGCCTGAAACATTCAGGGTACCAACATCAATCTACCAGAAGAAAACATCCACCTGTAGAGTGTGTTAACAAAACAAAACATTGTTTTGTTGACATCTACAAAATCTTACAGTCTGGAGAATGTTAGGCTGCCTCAGCTCACCCTGATCTTCAATACAAGAGCCTGTTACTTTCAATTATATTCTTATTCATATTTAATAAAGCTCCTTGGTAAAGGTTACAAGCAGAATCCATGCATCTTCTCCAATGCAGTAAGGGCTACTTGCTGGTAAAGCCAGCATGGCTTTCTAAAGGTTCACGGGGTACACCGCATGAATCAGTGGCTCAGGAAGGACGACCCACCGAACAGCAAATATCAAGGGTGGCATCCTGTCAACGGAGATGCTTCGCTCGAAGGTCCCCCTCCAAGCCAAAGACGCTGCAATGATGCTTAGTCTCAAACACGGAGCACGCAACATGTGCAGGGTCTACTAAGCAGGCACGCTCACCACTGTCGTACTTTGTTTGCCTAGATATTTATTGATTTTACATGAGCGATTTTTAGATATTGACAGCAGACTAAGGTGTTGATCTTCCCCATCACAACGAGTGGTTACAAGGTCCAAAAGGACTGATATCTGTGCCTTGAATCTCCCTGCTTGACGTCTATCCCGTGCTGACACTCTCCCAGGCAGGACAGTGTGGTTTTCATATTTCACTGAACAAAACCTCATTTTAAAGTAGCGAGCTTCCAAAACTTTCTGTGAGAGATTTTGGGACATGTACAGTACCCAGGGCTGAATTTAGGGGGGTGGGGGCCATTGTTACCCTGCCGACAGCATGAAATGCTGCTGTAAATACCAGTTAAAAATATCCGCCCCCCACCCAAAACATGTTGCCCTGAGCTACATCCCAGGTTAGCCTGTGCATAAGTTCAGCCTTAATAGTACAAAGCACCAGCACAACCCATTCGATCACCCCATTCGATCACCCCATTTCATCACCCCATTCCATCACCCCATTCCATCACCCCATTCCATCACCCCATTCGATCATTATGCAATCATAATGCAACAAAGAATCATCTGTCACAGCTGACTGGGGGAGGTATGTTGGGCTTTGGATGCCACTGCGGCACAAACAGAACTGCAGGAAATACCCAACGGACGACGGCCATCTTAATTAATCATCACTGATATCCTGATCATCAGCATCAGGATCGCAGACTTAAACATGTTCTGTTTTCCTGCTTGTTCTTCCATGATACTGGTTTGATACTTCATACCCCAATCCAAGTGTCATCCCCATCAAAAGATACACATTCCCCTCCCAGATCCCGGAAAAATTACTCCCGCCCTGGGTCATTGTTGATGCACTGTTGAGTCACCTTAAATATCATTAATCCCATCCCGTCCAGGGAGTACCCAGGCCTTGTGCAAGTGCACCATATAACCATGGTTAGGATAAGCAAGTGGAAGATGGATGGATGGATGGATGGATGGATGGATGAATGGATGGATGGATGGATCAATGGATGGATGGATGGACCGGTAGCCAAATGCTGCCTACCAGTGAGAAATGGCTTTGGCATTGATTCTACTGTTGGATGGATTGCTGCTCACATTCGGTCTCTGATGTGATGTAATACAGAGTAATAAGTAACCAATGACACTGGCAGGAAGTAGCTGAAGGTTGTGAATGACAGTATGATAAACCCACCCACTGGATCTCACAGTGCCTGAGGGACAGCGCCTCAGGTCCATAAGAAGGTACCATCTTCTCTCCTATTTGAATGGTCCAAGAGAAGAGTGTAGAAATGGATGATGGGATACCGGGTTTCCATTGCACTTCCACTCCATTCTTCAGTGCAACCCCCCCACTTCATCTTCATCCTTCCATTAAATACCTTTAAGGGACTTTAAAGGTGTGATAGATATAAACAGTGTATTTAGACCCGGTTATTAAATCTGTCACAAGTCGATGTTATGCGTAATGATTGGCTGTGAGCGGCGGTAAAGTTAGCGGGGCTGTGCAGTCGAGATTAGATGGAGGGGGACGATAATAGCGCTCCTGGGGAGGGACAAAGCGGGCTCGAGATTCCAGCTGCCCAACACTGTGGTGAGAATGAGAGCGGCATACCCACTGCAGGTCCAGAATAGGGATGAGATCCCAACAAACTGGTACAGCCCCCGAAACCCACCCCCCCACCCAGATGTATCCCAAGTCCCTCATTCTCCTGTGAGATGTTTCCCATACTGAATCCAGAACTGCATTTCCCTGTGATTTCCTAGTCGCGATACAAATAGCAATGGTAAGAGTTGTCAAGTGGGGGGAGTTGGTGACCGTACTGCTTATTAATTTAACGATTCTATAAAATCACAAACGTCTGCTTTAATTTCATCTGTCTTCCTTGGCTGGTGAGCAGATACCCTGTAGCCATGGCCCTGATTCCTCCTAAATAGTAATCCCTGACTGTCCTTCCCCCCCCACTACCCCCATGCTCACATCATATGATTCTGCATGATGCCCACATCAGCGCCCCTCCCTGTAGGGAATCACCCTGGTATATGGCAGAAACAATAGGGCAGAAGCTGGCCTCTCATTGGCTGAGTGCTACATCACACGCGGCATGATGATGCTCTAACAAGGGCCCCACCCAGCCCGCTAATCCCGACTTTTCACTGAAGCCCTCTAATCCCGATTTTTCACTGCAGCCCGCTAATCCCGACTTTTCACTGCAGCCCGCTAATACCGACTTTTCACTGCAGCCCGCTAATCCCGACTTTTCACTGCAGCCCGCTAAAAGCTTCTGATTAAAATTTAAAGGAATGCACCACGCCGGGTTTTCGGACGTTTATATTTAGGATGAGACCCTGTGGTGCCCCGTGAGTTCACTTCCTCCCCCCCCCCCACACACCCGGCAGAAAGTGACAATTACTTTGTGCTTCTGATGGATGCCTGGTTTCCACCGGGCGAGCTGTCGAGAACATACGGCCCCAGGTTGTGATATTCTCCCGACAACACGGCTCAAAGCTGCACCATCTCCAAGAGGGGGAGGTGATCTCACACCCAACCGGGTCTCCAGGCACCCAGAGCATGTCCACGCTAAGTGTTCAGGCCTCATTGCCATTATTTCAGTGACTATTACAGTGCGAGTTCCGTAACGACTGCCCAGTTTACATGCAAAAAACAGCTCTGCAAGACACCAGTCTGCTAGCAGGCTGGCACCCTCATCAGAAAAGACTGCATATGTGTTATTCATTCACGGTAGATGCTAAAGCAACACATTTTTGAGAAAGCAGGGTCAGCCAGTCCCAGCAGCATTGGAGGTTAAGGGCCTCGTTCAAGAGCCTGACAGTGACATCATCCTGCCGAGACAGTGACATCATCCTGCCGAGACAGTGACATCATCCTGCCGATGGTGAGACCTAAACTGGTGACATTACGACCTCACTAACAGCACCCTAGTGCACAGAGCCACACACCAACTCCATCAGACGCCATCAGACTGGAATTCAAGCTATGATGGATCTGATATCTGTGACTGAAAGCACTCCCATAATTAAATTTATTAAATTTCAAATATGAATATGCTGTAAATGTGAGTGATTGTGTTTTGTTGTGTATCATTAACAAACCTTTGGCCATTAACTGATGTAAAACCAATTTGGAACTGGTTCTTGGAGAAGACCGTATTGATAAAAGTAAATTGCTCTATTTGGCGTTATACAAATTGAAATTTCAATATAATCTAATTTGCTTAATATATGCATTAAGCTACTTTACACATTATTTGCTAAGACAGCTGACAGCAATATTACAAAGCTGACTTTCACGTGCCGTTAGATTATCTTCGTTGTTGCACAAAGTGTTGGCAAGGTCCCTCAACTAACTTCCTAAAACAGTATTGGAGTAATTGCTATAACTGTTTCTTCTGTTCAGGGTTGCGGGGGTTCTGGAGCCCATACTACACAAACGGAACCATGGCAGACACTCAAACCCTGGTCCTCAAGGTGTGAGTCAACAGGGCTAGCCACTGTCCCACCATGCAAACCTTAAGGAACAACTGTCCCATCAAGACCTTTCTCCAACATTCTGGCTGGACCTAGCAATCCTGTTCATCTCTCGACTATCAATGTCCCAGCATGGGTGAGGTTTTGTCATCAAGGCGGCACTCAAGGCTCTGTAAAATCGTGGTGCACAACGCATTCTCCTGCCTAGTCAGTGCCGATAAAATCGTCAATAATAGAAACACCACACTGGGAGGGAGACCCGGCCGTGAGCAAAGGTACTCGCTTTCATTAGCCATGTCGGCCTACCTGAATGACCTCTGCAGCTCAGCTTCTCTGGACTGATAACAGTACAGCAATGAGTCACTCTGTGATGGGCAGTAAAATCTTCCAGGACAAAGTCCCTCCTTCCCCAGAGCATCCGTCTGCTGTGACAGCGCTCCATTGTAGGTATTTCCCTAAACCCTTAGCCATTTTTCTTTTCTTTCAATCCACACCTTGTCTGAGTAACGTAGCCACCTGGGTGTGGGGAAAAAAAGCACTTTAAGAGGGGAGGGCGATCGCACCGCCGCTCGATGATACGCCGGGCCTGCCGTTCTCGCTGCGGCAGTTGTTGCCTGAGCGATTGCCATTTTGCGACTGAATAATTCACAGCTACGCGGCTCAGAGTGACGCTGTTTTTGTGGCGCGGAGGCATCCTCTGAGATTCGGCTTTCTCGACGCTCGAGAAGTGCCCCGTGTAATGTGGCAAAAACAGCCATTTTGAAACGCCAACGTGTGCCATTAAGTGACAAGTGGCTCTCTGTGTGATGCTGCCCAGAATCCCAGAGCTGTGCAGCACTGTTATAATTGTGTTTTTGGACAGACTAGATGATATCTGGAGATACTGAAAATGGGATATAGTCTTTTCTTTTGACACACGGGGGTAGTTCGAGCTTCAGTTAGGCACACAGAGTAGCAGCCAGTAGGTCCCAGAATGCACCTCTCCTGTAGTACCTTGCCCTGAAGAGTAAACTATCGCTGTGGGAATTATTCCACTGCCTATAAATGTTTCAAATTGTAAGTTGCTTTGGATAGAAAGGTCAGCTCAAAGATGCAGCAGCATGTTCTGAAGTTATTGTTGAGAAATGTCAAAATGTTATTAACTGTTTGTATCTATCACGCCTTTAAAAATATGCAGATGTGAATGAATAAATATTCAGGTACATATACATTTTTCTGGGCAATTGTTTTTCTCGCATTTCTCACCAGTGAACCAAAATATTAAATAAAAGGCGAAAGGTATGGTGTCAGTCTCATAAAATGCAGTCAAGAAGCTGCCTACGCTGACCAGATTACATGCAGAAATATCGTTGAAACAGCTAAACGATTCATCTCATTGAAAGGCTGCATCTATTCTTACTAAGGTGCAATGTAGAACTGCTAGGAGGTTCATCTGTATTTTTTGCATCAAACTCTCGCCCACCTGCCTACAATCTAATATGGGAACCAGGCCCAACATCAATACTGAAATCGATATCCTAGCTCCGGTATCCAATCTAAAATTCACTTTCAGCTACACCGTTTACGAGATATGTGATTGGAATACTTGTAATATGTTATGAAAATGTCACAACCAATAGATTGAGTGTTTGTTATAGCCTCTGACCAACGGAGACCAACGTATACGTCAATGAGCCAACATTAATATTCATTAACAATTCATTACCACTCATTTTTGCATTGGACGCATTCTAAATGAAAATTCTGTTAAATATGATTTATGGAATGTATGGTCTTGTATAATTTTCTCCACATATAGACATCAGTTGTTCAATCAAGGTAGCTGTCAGCTTCAGCTTCAAACTGGTGCAACATCAAAGGGCGAGAAAAACATTCCTGCAAAGGACCACATAGTGACAACATCCTGGACCTAGATCATTGACCAGTTTCTCAATGCATATCCTTCATCCATTCTGCTGAGGCACCTGGGGGAACAGAATTTGTGGGATAACTATAGTAGGACAGGGTGAAGTGAGATGATGCGCAGATTGTTTGGGAGCTTGGCATTTTTTCCTATGAATGGGAGTGTTACATGGATGAGGGAGCTGGGTTTTATTGATCTGGAGCTGCACCACCCAACCATGCAACGTCTGCTTTAAATGGACCTTAATGGAGAAACACTTAGCTCCAATCCGCTCTCCGGCGGTTTGTTTGCTCTCAAGATGCCACTTTGCATTGCGCAGCTAATGAACGGAAGCGCATCTGCGTGGGCCTTCTGGAACTTTCAGCATGA
This sequence comes from Brienomyrus brachyistius, assembly GCF_023856365.1. Lineage (NCBI taxonomy): Eukaryota > Metazoa > Chordata > Actinopteri > Osteoglossiformes > Mormyridae > Brienomyrus > Brienomyrus brachyistius. The sequence goes on along the minus strand of NC_064555.1, from coordinate 9,038,370 downwards.
TAGTTGCCTTGGCAAAACTTGACGCTAGGCTCCAGCAAATCGCTGAATTCCCCTGTGCATGCAGATGGTCGCAGAGGAGGAGACTGGGGTTCCATAAGCCGGAACCGGGAACCCATCCCTGGGGATGGCATATGGGTCGATAGGTAGAAGCTTAGCATGTCAGTATGGGAGCCCAGCTTTGGGGGTGAGGCCTTTCACATGCTGTGTTCACCATGCTTTTCTTCTCAGCCCCCCGGAATGCCCTCTCTCTTGAAAAGCATTATGGGAAATCAACGCAGGAAACTGTTTCGCCACGCGGGGGTGCACGGTGTCCCTCTAACACTGTGGGAATTCCGAGGCAGGGGAGCACCAGCCTCCACAGACGAAGGGTGCTATAAAGGCATACAGCCCTGTCAATGCTCCATCTATGGGGCTCAGCTGATTCATCTCCAGAGATCATTGATTGTTTTTTCTTTCACGCATGTCCAGTACAATTCTGCCAAGGTTGAGAGAGTATTCAGGAAAACTGGAATTGCATTTCAGGAACATTCAATCAATCACCAAGTGTCTACATAACCAGAGGTGGATAGTTTAAGTGTACAAAGTAAAAATCCAGAACAAGATTTTGTTTCAATCAACCAATTGAGTACTCCATGACTGTGACTCTTGTACTCAATTGGTTGGTTGAAACAGAATCTTTGTCTCGTTTTTTTACTTTCTGGATATGAACTATCTACCTCTGTACATAACCCATATAGCAGACATTGATAGATTATAAATTAAATTGCTAGTACAACAAATGTACTTCTCCAAAAGAGTGGGTAGCACTTTTATCTCATTACTCCAGGGCTGTTGGTTCAAATCCTACCTCTCTTCTGTGTGTAGTTTGTGTTCTGTGTTGTGTGGATTCCTCTAGCTATTCTGCTCCAGTTAGGCCAGTTAGCATCTCTAAATTACCCGTAGTGTGTGTGTGTGTGTGTGTGCATGTGTGTGTGTAAGGGCCGTCCAGTGCACTGGTGCCCCAGCCTTGTACGCTGAGCTGCCAGGGAGAACCTCTACAGTAGGTCAATATTTCCCAACCCGGCCCCCGGGGACTCCCAGACAGTCCATGTTTTTTGTTCCCTCCCAGCTCCCTGTCAGACAGTTCACATTTTTGCTCCCTGAAGGGAGCAGAGAGGGAGCAAAAACGTGGACTGTCTGGGTGTCCCTGAGGACTGGGAAACTCTTGCCCTGCTCTAGGTGACCCTGACTAGAATAAGTAGTCAGAAGCTCGATAGCATCTTGCGGAACATTGTTGCTGTTTTATTGCTTGTACTTCCCAGTTTTCTATAAAGGGGGAAATGAAGCAGCTATTTTTGACGTAAATAAGTGAAACAGTTAAGAACCACATTCTGAATCACAGTATTTATGATGCTGCTTAACACCCCATCAATTTTCATTTAATCTCCAGTCTATCTTCTGGCATGTGTACAGCAGAGTCAGTCAACCTGCACGTTTGAGGTCTCCCTTTGAAGACAATGTTGGAAGAGACCAAAATATACGCTGTCACTTTAAGGAATAAACTCTTCTGTTGGGTCATGTGATCATGAAAAGTATTATAACAGGTGTTTAATTTCTCACTGCATAAAAACAATATTACAATTTATGAAGGTATTTCAGAGAAAAAATTGTACCACGAAATAATCTAGCAAACCAGCATGTTTGGCACAGAGAGCCACTAATTTATGCTACGGAGGTGAGCTAATTGTTTTTGCGATATCTCACAATCCACCATTCTCCAGTCCATAAGTGGAACACATGTAATATGTAATGTATAGCATAACTGCACTTTATACCATTATAACATGTTTTGCAAAAACAGAACACAAACCGAGTTTGCTCATGATAGGATGTAAAATTGCATGTACCCAGCTGACCTAATTAAGGAGGCCTGAAATGTTTTATTTATTAAAAAATATAAACAGGCTTCCAAAAGAACATGGATCTGGGGAATTTTTTTTTTCTTTTGCCAGAGACAAAGGAACATGTCTGGCATTTAAAATAAACCCCTGACAGGACTTAAGTATATCATGTTTTGATTAATTAATCAAAATCGGTTTTTGGTCAGGAATTAATTATAAATGCCATGTATTATACTGTTTCCTTGTTCAAAGCACTCTCTACAAGTAAATGATTTATAAGCGCGGTCTTCAAAGAGATCCGGTAATGTTGCTCTAAATAAAACCTATCAAAGCAAAACCACCACCCCCATCTTCTTCAAAAAAAGGATCCTCAGGAAGGAGAGACATAGTGCTCTGAAAAATAAGAGGCTGGACCTGCTCGTTTGCATGTGTGTCCATTAAGGGAAATGCGTCCCGACACCACGGCGGACGTTTCTGTCATGTCTGACAGAGCCACATGGGAACAGTAACACTCCGTGACAGGTGCTTATTACCAGGGCGCAGCGTCTGGGCTGGAAACTCAGAGATGCTTTGGGCTCAGAAGGTACTGGGGAGATGCTGCAGTGTGGCTACAGCAAAGTGCGTCTCTAAATCTGGGCAGAGGCAATTCTAGGATTTATTATGGTGGTGGCATAAGTGGGGCTATAATTTATAGGGAGGGGCTAACCTCATCATTAGTCAATGGAATGTATTGAATCAGTGACGGGAAAGGGGGGCAACTCCAGCAGCCAATCGGCTTACAGCTAAGGTCAGTGCCCCTATGACTCCATCCCTGTACATGCCCTAGAATCTGGGTGGTGATAGGCTGGATGCAAACTGGAGCCCTGTTCACTGATTACAGTGGTAAGGGTTCACCATTTCGGAACAGAACAATTCTGGGGCAAATGTGTAGTTGGGGCATTAGTGACTTTTTGGTTTCCATTTGTTGTCTTGGCTGAATGGCCTGAGGATGTGTAAATAGGCACTGTTACGGGGGGGGGCTGTTTTTGGCAGGGTTGTCCGGGGAGCAGCTGAGGTACGGTGGACGAGGTCTCACTTTCACCAGGAATTTGCTATCAGGTTCTTGATTGATTCACCTTTAATTGCTGTGGATCGACTGTTTATTTATAACTCACCTGGTTAACAGAAACTTTTTTTTTTTCTTTTTTTTTTGTGGCTCAGCTTGAACTGCATAAATACTACAGTGACACCCAGGCAACCTTGAGAGTCTCTAAAGTATCACAGCATCAGCCGTATGGGATTCAGCCTTCATCTGGCTCAAATTCCACTCCTGCGAGACCTTCAGATCAGTATAGACCAATGAGCCCAGCTACCAAAGCCAGGAGATCCTCTCCTCTTAAGAAGCACCCCAACCCCCAAGACAAGCTCGGCCATGTGACATTCACTGTGACTGTATTTCTGACAAGAATGGTTTATGGCGTATTTTAAGCATTTTATTGTGGCTGGTGTAAGTCACTGTAAAATTGTATTGTTTGTTGTTACAATAACATCATTATAGAGATGTGAAAGAGGAAGATTCTGCTTAATTTCCTTTTTATCAGCATGGTTTGACCTTGGAGTCAACTTCAAGGCAACACTAACACTGGAGCATTGATAATATTCTCAGTAACACATGACGCACCGAGCGAAGAACAGGAAAATATTTTGTTCAATTCTATTTCAGGTGACTTCTGCGGAAGCTTTTGTGTTTTTAATTCACAGACAAAATTAAATGTAATTAACTGAATTTCATTCTTATTCATTTTTAATGAACTAAACATATTTAAATATACACATCATTGAGAAATATCTAAACAGAACCATGTGCAAGTCTTGTAGTCATTCCGCGAACTGTGTGAATGTCTAAGGATTAACAGTTTTATATATATATATATATATATTGGTAGGCAAAATATCCATCCATCATATTATTATTATTATTATTAGTCATTATTATTATTGATGATGACAATAAAAAAAATAATAATAATAATCCACCCGGGGGTGGCATGGTGGTGCAGTGGTTAGCACTGTTGCCTCACACCTCTGGGACCCGGGTTCGAGTCTCCGCCTGGGTTACATGTGTGTGGAGTTTGCATGTTCTCCCCATGTCATCGTGGGGTTTCCTCAGGGTACTCCGGTTTCCCCCCACAGTCCAAGAACATGCTTAGGCTAATTGGACTTGCTAAATTGCCCATAGGAGTGCATGTGTGATGAATGGTGTGTGTGTGCCCTGCGATGGACTGGCCCCCCATCCTGGGTTGTTCTCTGCCTCGTGCCCATTGCTTCCGGGATAGGCTCCGGACCCCCCACGACCCAGCAGGATAAGCGGTTTGGAAAATGGAGGGATGGATGGATGGATGAATGGATGTATAATCCACCCATAACACCTCTCCTCAAGATGAAAAAATCCATAGCAGTAGAATCCATACATGATATGAACCTTCAAGGCCACCATACTGGTCTTTCAACACACATCATAAACAGGAACTACACCATGGCTACAATGTGACGCACGTATTACATCGGCATAAAGTATTAATACTGTTCAGTTTAATTAATGGGGGACATTAGTAAATGTGAAATCTTCAGATCTGCAGTCTGGTGTAACCCGCTTGCGTTTCCTTGAAGCCGCCCGCCCACGTTACTGTAGCGCTGCCATCGACATGCAATAACAGGTTGCTAGCATGATGGGCCCAATTGCCCGTTCTGAAGCTCCTCACCGCTTGACAGTCAAACACTGTCATGGCGTGATACAGTATTCTGGTTATGGCACCGATGCAACAGCTTTAAAATGGCCGGGTCCAATAAAGCGTCAGCTGTGATTTTGCCCAGTCCAGCAGCACCTATACGAAAGTGTTAACCTGTTACGCAGGATGGAAGAAACAAGGCAAAGTGAGGGTTGGGGTTATTCCCAAGTTTCTATTGGGCAAGAACCCAACAGAACATGACCTGGGGGGTGTAAACGCAAGGGCGGCTGCACCACAGCTTGAGCTAAAGTAGCCTAGTCCTGGCCAAGATCTACCTACTGGGAAATGGGGGCACATGGTTCAGACAGCCCCCCCCCCCCCCCCACCGCCCCCCTAGGTTTGGATAATCATTGTTTAATTGACTGACAAAGGCATCCCTGCTACTCCACAGTAGCAGTTTAGCGATCATGACATGACCATAATAACCTGTCGCCTGCAATGCCGACCTACAAAGGAAGAAGATGAAGGACAGTGAGGTCCCAAAACTTGCTAAAAGCTCATTCCGCAAAAAAAAAAAAAAAAAACTAAACCAATTTATCACTCAAAGCTTTTAAAAGAAGGAATGGTGCAGAGTGCCTGCCTCATAGCAGTTTGAAGTTAAACAGCCATAAACACAAGGTGCCAATACTAAAAACAGGCCAGGCAATTGTGCACTTCAGTGTACTTCACTGTGTGCAACGTTATTGCAAAATATACAATGGAAACGCTAAGGAAATGTCCAGAAGATGCTCCACTCAACAGCTGCAGCTGAGTGATTGTGACTTTGGAAGGTAGCCCTTATCCTGGAATCCACTTCCCTTCCCCAGTTGCCCCCGTCTGTCTGCCAGAAGTGTGCAGGTTAGTACGCTACTCTGGGACAGAATCAGTGACCACATGGACGGGGCACAGCTTGTGTGTTTTATAATGGAAAAAAACAGAACACTCAGTGGAGTTACACTGGAGAAGCACTGCATTAGTTTCCCTCCAAACAGAAACAACATACAAACGGGGTTCTCAAAGTCTGGACCACGGCCCAGTTTGAACCACAAGTTAATCTAGACCTAGCCAGTAATGCACCTTACGAATCAAATATATAATGTCGAACCACCAAATTTCACACACACACAACTCGTCATATTCCCCTTTGTGACAGTCAAAACGATCAGCAAGTGTTAAACCAGTCTTCCCATAATTGTTATATACTGATGGCTATATCAAAGTTATTCTTAATTTATTAAAATTCATGAAATGCCATTTTGTTGCTGAAAATTCTTCAGGACCTCTGACTGAATCTGATGTGGACCTTTGATTCCTAATACACAATAAAATAAATATGAGAAAACTCTGGTAGCCGAAATTAAATTGCCCGGTAAAGTAAAACTTCTAGAATCTATGAAGGAACAATACATACCATAATGCAAATACCATATACATTTTAATTACATGTGTTTCCTCTATAACCTTCCACAGAAGGTTTTCAACAGCATGGGTACATGGGAAATTCTCAGAGCAGTGTATGAGACCATTGTCAAGTGTCAAAGGGAATTCCGAATTGAACTAGTATGGCTCTTGGCATGGAGGACTTGAAGATCTGGAGATGGACTCCACAGGAATCAGGAATTTCATGATGGACCCACTTAAATCAACGTGTGGACATATGTGGAACACGGCATACTGTAGGGGCACAAGACTGGGGAAACACCCTGGACAATATGCCAGTCCATTACTAAGTATTCCCACTAATTAGTAAGAGCAATTTAGAGAGACCAGACCCCAAGTACCTGGAGGAAACCCAAAAAAAATCCAGACAGGGTTGACTCTGCACCCTCTGACCCAAAACAACAGCCTGGAAGTAACATTTTATAAGCATTATGCTGATAGCGCTATTTCGTTGGGCCCGATTTTGATTTTATCGTGGGTGGTTTGGATTTGAGCGCTGTCCTGTTGTCCTCTTCTGAGCCACAGAACCAGCGGTATGAGTTATGATCAGCATTGTAAGACGCTATATATCAAGTAGCTGGTTAATAAATCCTCCAGCATAAAGGAATCATATGGCGGTGTCCTGAGCAGGTCTCGCAGACAGAGTCAACTGCCATAAAAACACTTATGGCAAATTATAACTGTCTCAGGGAAATGTGTGTCATGTTTGCTGTCGGAAGCATTCGGTGATATGAGCGAGTCTATTCCATCGTACACGATAGACTTATTTATATGCAGTCAGATGTAGATCTATTCATCCATCCATCTTGCAAACAATTATCCTGTACAGGGTTACAGTGAGCCTGCAGTTTATCCCAGTCAGAGTCGAGGGAGGCAGGGGACACCCTGGGCGGGATGCCAGGCCATCACAGGGCGCACACACACACACATACACACACACACACACACACACACAGTCGGGTTAAGATATCTTTATGGGGACCGCTCATTCATTTCTATGGGAAAAATGCTAACGCTAACTATGACAACCTTAACCCCTACGCAGCCCTATCCATAACCATGCAAGAGTTTTTGCATTTTTAGTTTTTTCATTGCAGTCACAGATTTTCATGAAACTGAGTTTTCCCTTATGGGTGGCATGTTGGTGCAGTTGTTAGCACTGTTGCCTCAAACCTCTAGGACCCGGGTTCGAATCTCTGCCTGGATTACATGTGTGTGGCATGTTCTCCCCAAGTCGTCGTGGGGTTTTCTCCACATACTCTGGTTTCTCCCCACAGTCCAAAGACACGCTAAGGCTATCTGGAGTTATAAATTGCCCCGAGGTATGCATGTATGCGTGTGCCCTGTGATGGGCTGGCCCCCTGTTCTGGGTTGTTCCCCACCTTGTGCTTATAGGCTCTGGTCCCCCTGTGACCCAGAAGGATAAGTGGTTTGGAAGATGGATGGAGTAAACAAGAATTCATCACATTGTGGGGACATTGTGTCCCTGTAAAGTACACACATGAATGCACAGAAACATACAATCCATTAAATTGCATTTCTATAGAATACAGTAAGCACCCTGAGGCATCCCAATGTAACATGGAGTGAGCATGCAAATTCCACACACACACACACACACACACACACACAAAATAAAGAACATGCATGTTCTCTCTGTGTCATCATGGGGTTTCCTGCAGTTTCCCCCCACAGCACAAAAACATGCTGAGGTTAACTTATCCTCAGCATGAGTTATCAAATTGCCGATAGGTGTGTTTGTATTCGGGCTGTCACTTTCTTCAAAAATCAATTTTGAAAAAATTTAGATTGTCATGCAATACCTGTGCCCCCCCCCCCCCTCCAAAAAACAAAAAAAAAATCATTCTCTTCAGTATGGTAGCTGCCGCTACAACGTCACATTTGTACAGAGCCCCTAGGAGTTCAGGGTGAGAAAAATAGGTGTGTGTTCCTTCACAAAGTTTCTGCGTTCCTACGCAATATTTTTGCGTTGCTAATGATGACTATATTGTGTCTGTTCAAAGTGCAAAACATATAATTAATGGCCTGATAAATGTGATCCTAAACTATACGTTTCCTTCCTTCCTAGATAGCTGAGCTATTGCACATGAAGTGCTCACACAAACATTAAAATATTAATGTAAATTCGCCGTAAAGAAATCTGGTAACCCAAGCGATGTTGTTTCTTTTTTTGAAGGATATTACAGCCAGAAAGCTGAATATGATGTTAACTTTACCATGGTGTCATAGTTAGGGTTTAAACCTGAATCCACTTTTCATTATAAATAGGAATCTAGTAAAATATATGTATATTAATTAATAAATCTGACATTTTATTAATTGAGAAAGCTGTCATGATTATGTGCATGCAGTTAAGCATTTATTTATACATTTAAAATGAATGACACATATATTTTCCGAATTAATCTGATTTCCTCTTTACAACCTATTTTATTTGCTAATGACTGTTTAAAATAGTACAGCTGTGTCCGCCTAGTACTGCTCTCGTTTGAAGGGCAGATTAAAAAACACTGTTTTTAACACTGTATTTTGCCTTTAAATCAATGTGGATGTTCGATGCTAATGATGCACCATCGCCGGCACATTAATTCAGCTGAGATATTGTCTTACACGGACTCACACGGTAACAGCGTTGACCTTTGGCAGTAATGGGGCTAACCTTTGGCAGGTCCATTCCTCTCCACAGTCTCTCTCTGGTTGGGACCGACATCCTATCGGGTGACAGTTTCTCGCTCAAGACCGTTTCGGGCGATAAAGGCCCACAATTTGAAATCATGGGCCCTTCTGCTTTGAAGGAAAAGGACGTGCGGCTACCCAGATCCAATGAAATGCGGTTGCACGGCGCTACGGCAACGTCGCAGAAATTAAAGAGAATCGCCACTTTGCCCAGGCTCGATTCAGCCAAGATGTGTTCCGACACACCCCTTTAAAATCCCCTAACTGCTGCAGTTTACACTATCATGCTGATTGTCCAGATGGCATCCATCAGCAAAATGGCCGCCCTTCTATGAAAGTGCACAATTATATGCGATGGAATGAGGGTTGAGTGTGCGGCATAAAAGATGCGGTTGTCGTGGTAATCACAGTTAGAACTGCTCTGGAAAAAAATGCATTTTGTTTATCAATGTTAATAGCTAATTTCACATCGGTGTACGATTAGCAAGTGACCTGCTACGATGCCTGTCATCTACTATTAAAGAAAGCTCTTGGTTGCTCTTGGCAACAGCCCCGCAATGGCTGACACGCTGTGTGCATATTTGTAGCACTACATTATATCTGACAATCACCTTAATCTGAAGGTATGTCCTGTCCTTGATTTGCAGAGCTCAAAGAATGGATAAAATCACTCTGTCAATCTTCACATTATTTCAGCATGAATTACCTCGGATCTGTGCGTTTTCTGTCATGGGTAGCAGGCAGTTATTAATTTATGCACACAAGAAGAAAAGGGGGATTTTTAAAAGTACAGGCAACCATTCTTCATCTTTAAATGAATCATTAACATGGACGTAAAACTTTCTTAGAAAGTAAAAGTCTTTTCCATTTTTTCTTTGCCCTAAGAGACTTCTGGAACAGAGAATTTGTGTGCAGCAAACGAACGTCAGCTCTGAGAAACCCCTGTCCCCATACTGGTCATCTATCCTGACCACGCAGCTCAAATAATTAAACTGAATAGCATTAAATTTCTGAAAAGCTGCTTTAATGACTAACTACTGTAGAAAGTGGCTTAAAAAGTCACCATTTTGTAAACTGCTCCCGTGTCCTCCAGCCCTGGGTGATCGGGGGAGTGAAGACATTCGAAGGAGTATCAATCATTTCTCAAAGGTGCCAGCGGGTGCGAAGTTGTTTCAAGTGATGTGAGCTGAAGCTGAATATATAAAAAAGTACTAATAAGCTTGGGTTTTGCTTCATGCATTCAGTGGTTAAAATAGACCAAAATATTTTTAAACCGGACAGTTTCAGCAAGGCCGATGAGAGATTAGTTTATAATTTGGAAGTGTTGCAGAAAATAACACTACCAGTACAAATCCAGTGACGACACCCAGCCAAAGGCAGTATTGGTCAAGGGTATGGACTCGTCGCCTGTAGGTGCCCAGTTTAGCTCCCTGTCAGCGAGGAGCTTCACCCCAAAACGCCAGTACAATATCCTGCTTTTGCCCCAGAGGGTCAGCGAAACATCTGCGAGTAGATCTGACTCATCCCGCTTTCCTAAAAAAAAAAGTTTTTCATCAGACCGGGGGTGTGCCTGTCTGGCTTGTGCTGACACTGAAGCCTCTTGCATTTGCTGTGGAAGTGCTCACTCAGGCCCAGGGGGTGAGGGTGGGGGGCACACGCATCAGTAATGCTGAGGTCGGTGTGGAAATTCCTGCTGGGCGTTTCCACACTGCTGCCCGGCCCTATTCAATCAAAGCATAGTGTCCAAATTGCATCTCCCAGCTAACAGCATCACATCCGCCCCCCCCCCCCCCCCCCCCCCACTCCCAGAATGCGGGAGGTCTCCAATAGTACAGGGGCAGAGGACAGGGATAATTCCGAGGGTTGGCCCTCAGAGCTGCAGAAGCACCATTCCGGCCCTTTCCGCTGTTGTTCCGGAAACTCGCTCTTGCCACGTCACATGAAGAGTGTCTCTGGCATGATGGAGGGGTGGAGTTTATAACAAAAAGCCCAGCACCTCTTACCTGCACGAGGTTCCAGCCCTCCAGGGACTCTGCAATGACGGATGTAACGGTCGGGCACACGCCTCCGAAGATCATAAGGTGTTTGGGGCCAAAGCAGATGGCATCGAAGAAGGCCCTCAGCCCTTTGGCGTTGTCACACTGCAGAGAGGCGGACAGAAAGAGAGAATGGTTGCTTGAAGATTCTTCGTTTACCCAGGTGTCCATCAAAGCATGCTGACCCCCCCGGCAGCATCACTCTGCAATACCACTTCATCTGTTTGCGCCATGCAAAAATACCCCGTCCTCAGCTCACCCTCATTTATTTTAATGCACCGAACGGCAAGCTTGAGCCTCTCCAACAATGTTCCAGTAGAGGACCGTCCCACTGTTGTTGCAGAGCACAGACATTTCACATTGCTATGGCAACACTCTCAGTTCCTTAAAACTGAGGGAGAATAATTGCGGAGTGGGTCTATTGATTGCAATATAAGCAGATAAGTCTGATTTCGGTGTGATTGTTCGAGTCTTTCGTGATATTCCTTTCTGGTAAACACTTTCCTGAAGATTATTTAGACTATGTTTGAACATTCAGTATCTTACACATACAGTACTGTGGTAAAGCTAAATATTCAAATAAATGCATATTCAAATAAAAAAAAAATCCTGATTCAAATGTCGGTCATGCCTGCATAACTTTGTGATGAAACATTGCAGTTTACCACCTTTATAGTATAATTGTTACCACATGCACATAGAATATAACCACCCAAGCATTTAAAAACATGCAATAAGTCTTCCTGTACCTGTCCTCACCTAGTAATGCAAATTCTCAAACCTCATTAACATATCATTTATGATGTTATTAAATGAAGCTTACTGAGACGCCTGCCATTCCAGTCGCACGTGCACGCACACGCACAAGCAGAAAAGCACCAGGCTGTCACGTTCATTAGCGCCAGCGCATTCTCAGCTGCACACTGCAGCCTGCAAATCTGTTTACTGCAGACTGACAAATTAGTTCAATTCAGTGACCAAATCCTGGGCGAGCAGGGATATACAGTGTATTAAGTTTAATTGGTTATATGATATGAATTTACCGCACTCATTTTCTTTCAGTATAACACAAGATTAACAATTAAAAGCTCTGAAGAGGTACTAGAACATTCTCAGACACACGGGTGCCGTTGGAGGTAAGGGGGTAGCGGTTTTGCACTTGCGATGGCCAGGTGCTCAGTGTGTCCAGCATGGCGGCTGTTTAGATGCGCCGAAAGGCACATCATCGGGAATGCGGCTGCACCACACACCTGCCGGTCGGCGTGGAAACCAAGGAAGCATGTCCTGTACTTTGCTAGCCCAACACAGTCCTCGTATTCTTGCCCACATACAGTTTAAAGTTCTCTGTTTAACGGCACGCCATACTCCTTTTCAGTCCTTTTCACCCAACACTTCGGCTCTGTCAAACACATGTAGGCACCGGCCTTTGTCGGGAGAGAACCCGCGATCCGGCTTTCTGGATTTGACCGCGTTGCCATGGCAACCGGCCTGTCACTTTGAACAATTACAGTGCAAGGAGGCCAGACTGGCACTGACTGATATATTCACTGAATACGGGCAGCTATATTCACAGGGGCCATTAATCAAAATCCATTCAGGAGCAAAGGGGGGGGGGGTGGTTAATGTAAAACATCAGGGCGAGATTCTGAAAGGGTTTCGGCGAAATTGCCCACCTCCCTCACCACAATTAATCTGCTGCACTTTCAGGATGTTCTGCAGGAGACTCGGCTCGTGCAATTCAAAAATCAAATTAGCAACTGCATCTGACCTCAGAGCAACCAAATTAATATCAACTTTTAGCCCTATCCATCAGTTTTCACTACCATTTTACCCCGTACCACGACATCTTAGTAAAACGCAGGGAAATACATTAGCTGCTTATTTGTGTGAGATTTAATGAATAAGCTGCCTGTAAACACAAGGTCTGCTCATCAAGATTCCAACCATATAGCATAAAACGAAGACAATGCCAGTTAACCCGGATCATACCCACTGTCAGTTACATTCCCCCTTTCCACTCCTGTAAGACAGTAACACTTAAGGATTTCTATAGAATGTTCTACCTAGAATACAACACACAATTAGAATAAATCACAATAACGAAAAATGAAAGTGTAAGAGCGGCTGTTATTGCCTTAATAGCGAAAGAAAAAAATGCATCGATAAGTGTTTGGTTCTCAGATGTGGAAAGTAAATTCAACTGAGACCACAGTATAGCCGGTTATATGGACCTCTGGCTGTCAGCATTGGGACTGAGCATGTGAAATATGCAGTATGTAAGGGCATACCAGCATGTTCAATATGGTGGCACTAGTGTTTGGCAGGAGTCCCTGATGTGGACCGAGATCTTCTGGGTTATTAACCAGGTTCATCGCCTAATCGGTTCATTCGCCCCACCTGCCAGAATCTCACGCTCCCTTACAAGATGGTACCACAAGGTTCCCGTCACAGTTTGACAAACGGCCAGAGCTGCCGTTGGCGGGGGAACCATGAGGAGCAGCCCCATGTGCAGGAGAACCACGGCGATACCCTCTGACCTATCAGAACACAGGGGCGGAAGCACAGCACGGCAATCAGGCCGGTTGCTTCATTCAACCCCAACTAATTAAAGTAATTGGAGGCATTCTGCATTGATTGGTTGGGTTAAAGGGCGTGTTGATCTGCTTGGTGCTGTGAGCTTGAGGAACAAGCCCAATGTTCCTATCAAGGCATCAAGACTTATCTCCTACCCCACATATGGACCACTGAGTATTAAATTAGGACCAACCTGATTCCAACTCATTAACCAACACTACATCCCAGAGTTCACTCAGTGACACTGGCTACACTAAATTCTGCGCTCATTTTCGCATTATAGATTTAAATATCTTCACAAATTGCGCATACAGTACTTGATAATGTCACCCGTGTTGGACGTAGTCAATTAACGATGTACGTGACACATCCCTGACTGTCACATGGCTGTACTCCAGGGCAGCTGAAAGCCTTGTCTGGAAAACAGCCCAGGATATCATAAAAATCCATCTAGTTGCCAACCGGAATGAGGTTGGTATGCTTTGAGGAAACAAAAGGATAAAAATTATGTCGCTTTTTTTTGTGGAGCTCGCAGTAAGTATGTGGGCTTCACACTATACAGGGGGGGAAGTATCATCTAGCAGGGGTTTGATGGTCCTCTTCCACCCTGTATCTATGTACAAGGCGCCCTAAGAGGACACAGCAGTGTGGGATTACACTCCTTCAGATACTTCTTTTGATTTGGTGTTTGTGCAAGCTCTCTAACGACCATTTTCAGCATCTGAAATTACCGATGTCGGGAAGTAGCATCGCTGAGGTGTAACGCTGGCTTCCTCGTCATCACGCTGCTGGACATGTGAGGACGGGCAGCCGCTGACAACGACACGCCGTAACAAAATGCTGCTGGCGAAGAAAAGGCTACACAACTCAAACCAGAACCTCCGGAAAGTCTTTAAAAAGACCACTCATAAAGGCAGAATGAGATTCTAATTTCAGGTGCACGTATCCGCAACCTTTTAATATATATTTCTCTGTAAAGACATCCGTCCATCCTTTCTCCAGCAGCTTATGCTGGATTCACCGGGGAAGTGCCTGGAGGCAGCACAGGGGACCAGGCTGGGCTACACCTTGGACGTGACGCTAGTCTATCTCAGGGCACATGCTATGGAAAACATCGAGATGCCAGTTAGCCTAAACACACGTCTTTGTAAACCCACATGACACAGGGAGAACTCCACAAACACAAAGCGGGGGTTGGGACTTGAACCTATAACCCTGCAGGTATGACGTGATTCTACTGAAAGTGGTCTGACAGAACTTTTACCAAAATACCTGTAATAGCTGCGAATAGGATGAAGTGGAGAAAAAAAGTGAAGGACAAACATGTTGCTGCCCGCAAACTCAGCTCTGACTGAAAATTGTCACTGCAGAAAAATCTCATCCTTAAATGCAAATGGTGGGAGAAACACTGTATGTCACATACATACGTATAATATACAGTAGGTTGCATGTTACCTTGACCTTTCATTTATATTTATAAACCACATAACAGAAGTGGACTAGCCACACCCCTACGGACCCCCGAAATCCCCCCCTCTGCTTGGCTGGCACAGGCAGGCCGCACCATCAAGCAGCAGGTGCATCCTGGCCACAGCTGATGGATTTGGAAGCCTTTCTGCAATTACCACTTCAGACACACAATTACCGGCAGACAAATGAGAGTAACTGTTGAATGGGCTTCATGGTTTTCAGAGAGCGGAGGAAGCTAAATGATACACAGAGGTACAACTGGATCTGCACTAACCCAGCTTAACCACTGCGGAGATTCTAAGTTCTACCATTAAAAGCGACTCGCCACCTTTCACTCCTGGATTATTCACTCCCCTTAACAATCAAACTGCATAGAGTCAAGGAAAAGATGTCATACTTTCTATCGTGGAGATAATACAACTACACCATCTATTCACCTTCTACAGTGGCTGGAAACCGTCATGTTTTCTCTTAGGGTGACGAAACACAGGGCAACCTTTTGAGCAATGTTGTTGGGCAGTGTTGCTTGGCCACTTTCCTATTGACACTGGGCAACAAATTTCTGTTTGAACAACATTGATCGGCACTGGGCAACTTTTCACGATCATCCAGATCAAGATGAGTTGCCCTTTGCTTCTCACTTGGTTGGCAATTGCCCGGCAACATTGCTCAAAAAGTTGCCCCGTGTATCATCACCTTTACACTGTTTACAGTGAACCAGCATCTCTTGTTGTTAATGACACAAAAAATATAATACTGAACATTTTTTGCTCAAATCAGTGGCCGTTGGGTAAAGACCAGGGAGGACTTGGGCCCAGTAAGCTCCCTCTGTCGCTGCATTACGGACACATATCACGGCACCAGTAGGAGACAGGAACAGTGTGCTCGTCACACATGGTTCCATGCTGACTCCCGACCCGCAGCTGCAGTGACCCAGCTTCACAAGGACTGGCTCAGTCTGTTTACGATCCATCTGAATTTCTATTTTTCAGCCAACACTTTCATCTCAAGGGCTTCGCCTCCATATCTGACTCTGTCTGGCTTCTCCCTCCGTAAATTAACCTTAATCTCCACCGGATGGTCTGAACACCAGCTTTCGTCGTGGGACATCTCATGACAGAATGACCCCAGTGACAAACCGTTGGAATTGCCCAGATGTGCTGTGCCTGGGAAATAGAGGTAGGGATCAGACTTCTCCGGAGGACAGAGGAATATAATGAAAGGGGAAACAGGTCCGTGCCGTGAAGCACACAGCCCAAAGCGATTCTGTAAGACGCTCAACTGCGCAAGTGTGCGATGTAAACATCGTAAGCCACCCTAGTCATGCACGTGATGACAATGATGCCTAAACTGAGTAACTAACACAAAAGATGAGGAAGAACTGGTTAGGGATTGGTTATGGGACACAATTAGGGTATGTGGCTCAATGGGTTATGGGCCTGTGATCAGAAGGTCACCAGTTTAAATCCCATCTCAGGCAGAATAGTCACATCACTGTTGGGTCCTTGAGCAAAGTCCTTAACCCCAATTACTCCAGGGACTGGCTGCCCCTACTGTCTCCTATATGCCAGTTTGATGATGTGGCCTCCTGGGATGCTTTCCCAGCTGTTCTGAAGAAGGTAACACATATAGGCTGGCTGCTTTTACTTCATTCTTTGATCAAATTCCTCCAAAACCATCCCTGTTGTGTTTAGGTCTGCTGGCCAGGTCATGTGATGCGACACTCTATCACTGTCCACTGTAGACGGCTTGGCGTGTCCAAACTTTTTACTGGTTCTGCATATGAATGCACGTTTCAAGGGCAAGCACGATGGCATCTGTGAAAAGAGGCATTCAAATGTAGTTGTGCAAATGGCAAACAAAGCATAGTTTCGTGGGCATTACGTCGGTACCCCCAATGTCGTGAATTATGAGCCTCTGCTTAAAGTGTGAAGCTGCTGTTCTGGCTTCAAGCTTCCATTTCAAGATAGCTGCTAACCCCCCAGTTCCCACAGACCAGATGTAAAACGACATCAGCATCCCACCACAGTCAAAGCTTTCCGCATGGCATCCCTACCCGGC
This sequence comes from Brienomyrus brachyistius, assembly GCF_023856365.1. Lineage (NCBI taxonomy): Eukaryota > Metazoa > Chordata > Actinopteri > Osteoglossiformes > Mormyridae > Brienomyrus > Brienomyrus brachyistius. Next base: position 9,021,465 of record NC_064555.1, on the reverse strand, counting down.
TCCCGAGATCGGGAATGCCGTGGGGGCCTTATACATGTCTGAGACCGCCACGTAGCCGTCTGAAAAGCCCTGCAAATCTTTTGCCGTTTACAAATCCCCCCCCCCCCCCACAAGAACAGCGGCCTAATTGATAACTGAAAAACAAACTGAATGAATGAGAAGGGCAGCATAGAGGAATAGGCCATTATCAAGTTAATTATTTCTTGGCCCGAGGTCCCAGAGCCTCCCCAGGATGCCTTCACTTGAGTGCTGGGTGGGGGGGGGGTAATTACTTCTGTTTGGGATAATTGTTGTATTCAAGGGAACAGCACACCATTAGCTTGGAGGACAACATTCGCAGGCACTTCCATGCGCTCTGGCGACTCGGGTGTGTACAGGACAGCTCAGGTGAGAGCTCTCTCGTTCCTGTGCTGCTCGTGGACTGTTTGACCCCGATTCTTGCTGCCTTGATCCGTGTTAACCACAGACACGCCCCCCCCCCCCCCCCCCCCCCGCCTGCTAACTAGAACCCAGCGTCCAGCGTGTGAGTCAAGCTCAAGCTGATATGGATCCATACCTGAGATCGATTAGAATAAAAAGCCAAGGTGGAAAAAAGTAATTCCAAAATGGTGCGAGGCCCCCCCACAGCTGGGAGCCAACGCCCCAGCACTTTCAAGCCGTTACAGTGAAATTCCATTTGGACTATCCGATGCTCCCGATTCCCAGCTCTTCCCAGCTCACAGTTGATCCATGTCCGGAAAATCAATGGTTATTACCCAGTGATACTGCAAGTGCCCCGCTCTGTGGGATCTCAGGAATTCCGGGAAACAGATCTTAGATTCTACAGTAGCGGCACATCCAGGTCAACGTTAAGGTATTGGGTTGCTGAAGAGGTTTATTTAAAATGACTAACATAGGCTCGTTCGATGAACATACAACATATACTGTGAGATGTTATCAATCCACGCATCATCCATAGCTGCTTATCTAGTTTTGGGTCATAGAGAGCCTGCAGCTTGTCCCAGGAGATACAGGACATAGGAGACACCCCGGATGGAATGCCAGTGCATTCCAGGGCACATTTCAAACCCCCAGCCCGAGAGATGTGAGGCCATAATGCTACACACTGAGTCACCTGCAGTCGGATGGTAACTTCATCAGGTAAGTTGCACATTACAATCTACTGCCCCAGTAAGCTCTCATACAGATAATACCATTGCTGCCAAAATGCCTTTGAAATACTTGTAATGTGAAACACATTTCAGGATGTAGTTCATGTTTATCAGCAGTATTAGCATGTTAGGCTGTGGAAAGTTAAATTTTGATCCCTCAACTCAATATTCAGCAAGGATACACTTCCACAGTCTGACAGACGGGGGACTCTTTCCTGGAACTTTCATCACTGCTCAACGGCGCGGAGTGACACGTGACCACAGAACAGGATACGCTGTAAGTGACCGTGTCATGCAGGGGAGACGGAGATCAGGCTTGATGGTGGTAGCAAAGTGGACAAGAAAATTACGAAGAATACCCCTGGGAGGCGTTAAGGAGCTTCCTGTGACACACTGGAGAAAACACGCAGAGACGCACAGACACACACACACACACAGATGCACTGACACATACAGAGACACAGACACACACACAGATGCACACGCAAACACACACACATACAGACACACAGATGCACTGACACACATACACACACACACAGACACAGATACACACACACACAGATGCACTGACACACAGAGAGACACAGACACACACACAGACACACATGCAGCTATGACATGTTCCTTTGACTCCCACACATTGCCCCAGTGACAAAGGAGTCCAGGTGTGACATTTAGAGCTATTACTTAGAGTCTTCCTGACAGTTTTAGTGCACAAACCCTTATCAAGGCTGAGTGATAACAGAAAATATACGATGTCAAACATCTGAAGGTCCATCTAATAAACAAGAGCATCCGATTACATCTCCTTTACAACTGAGTACATGAACATTTTTGAATATTACGACATATTTCAATATTACAATATCAAGACATCACTACAGAATTCCGTGCAATACTTCTGACATTCAGTGCACTGGTACTGTTTACTACAGCCTATTATTTATTGTTACTGTCTATTAAGTGTAAGTCTATAAGTGTCTTTTTACTGTGGTTTCAGCTTTAATGAGTTTTCAGCTGCTGTAAACCTGCAACTTCATTCAGGATTTATAATCTATCTTTCCATCCATCCATCCATCCATCCATCCATCTATCCAAAGATTGTTTTAGAATGTGCATGATGTGATGCATTTCCTCTGTCATCTTCCATTAGTCAGGAAAATGAAAGAACCTTCTTCCACACCGGGAAGATAACAGGAGCTAGTAATTCCATTCGACGTGGTTAATTCCACTCCACTGGTACACTACGATACCGTGGGTCAGGCCGCAACGAACGCTTAGATGAGTGGCCGCCCGTTGGAAGTGGCTCTGTAGAAAACGCAGTCTTCGCTCTGCCCGGTTGAGACAGTTAGCGACAATTGCAGTGTAATGACGGATTCTGCATCATTAATGCAGTGTCCTCCCCTGGCAGACAATAAATGGGACGGTGGCCTAACAGGTGCACTGCATTCAACATTATGTAGAGCTGCGGTAATGTGCAGTGACGGTGAGGCTTTTCACATGGAGGGTCCTTGGACAAACCCCGGTGAAGGGATTTGAGGGTGGGGCTCTGTAACCGATAGGAATGGTGGAATATTGGCCGTGTAACGTCAAGCTGGAGTAAAAACCCCAGGCAGTATCAGAATGGTTTCCACTGTGTTCAGCGAAGAACTACTGCATACTTCAAGCACCAAAGACTCACCTCAGACTCGAAAGATGAGTCTCCTTTACACCAAAAACGGCGGCAGAAGGACGATTACGAGACAACAAGCGGCGGGACAATCCGAGCTCATTTGAAGGGCCGATGTTTGAAATGGTGTTGCTATGGCTACGGAGGGCGTGAAAGAAAATTAATTTGTGTACAAGGCACAAAGAAAACACGCTTTCTTTGCAGGGAAAAATGGCAGACCCTCAGTGGAGTGATAGGTAGGGCTGATGTCAAGGGAAGTGCAGGGGGTAGGGGGGGTGCTGGGGGCCACCAGAGCGTGTGGGTGCATGCTGTAGGACCACCCGCAGAAAACAGCTTCAGAAAAGACCCAAATGATCTGAAGCAAAATCTGCCCTTTCCTGTCTCACTTTGTTACACATAAACACAGAATCAAAGGTGTTTTTCACCGGTGACGAGGTCAGAAGATGCTGCTGCAGTATGACTGGAAATAAAAAATCCTATTTCTGTGCTCTCCAGCATCCAGGCCAGCTGGATGCTCACAGTGGTACGTCATGCTTCTGATTTGCTGTTCGGAAGCCCCACCTGAGCAAAAAACACGTTTCGGTTGCACGGGCAGGCAGCCCAGCCTCATCACAGGCTAATACTCTAAATGCTAATGTCTATTTAGCATGGGGCTCCCCTAACGTACGAGCACGGCAGCAAGTACGCATGCGCAGAAACTATGCGGAATGAGTGACGTAGCTTCACGTAACTGGACTCGCTAAGGGTGAGATCGCTTCCACAAGGACCTCCTGGACAGGAGGAGAACGCCGACATGCGCCCGCTCTCGCCTGCAATTTGTACAGCATCCCCTGGACATGCAGGCCGCAAGAACAGCTCCACATCTGAGCTTTCGTGTAGTGCAGTCAGGTTGCAAATTACTGACTGCTGAAGGCAAACGAAGGATTACGGGCATTTCGTAAAAACACAGAGAAAAACTACAAAAAAAAAATATCCGAAGCATTTCAGCAACCTGACTCCTGCAGTATACACTTGTGGGTCCCCTTGTTCAGAGGAAAGGTGAAGGTCTACAAGCCATTTCACATCAGGATTTAACTACCAATCCTGGACTTGTGTCACAATTACTGCAGGCAGAGGAATCACTCAGTGTAAACTACGAACCTGACAATTAAATTTATATTGATGCAGGCCAATGCTGGCAATAACTAATAAAGGGACTCATAGGGACAACTTCCAGCGGTGGCCTTTATGGTACTATCAAGCAAGGTTTGGACCCAGTACCGAAGTCTGATTCTGCAGGAGTTCTCAAGCTGATTGATTTTCACTCAAACGTTTCCTAAGCTTATTAACAAAATCAATGCATTATTGTCTTACTTCATATTTTGGTTCATCCATTCGTCTCTGCTGGTAGGCAGCAGATGTCAAGAAGTAAACAGTAGCAGATATAAGTCAAAGCCTTCCATCTACTGTAAGGTTTCATAAGGAACATCGCTGTCAATGGACAGTGCAGGTTAATTCATTATACACCTTTCATTAGTGGAGGAAAATGTGTTGATCCTTTGTCATGTTTTACTTCTTTCTGAGCATCTTGCGCCGGCACCGACAGAAAAGGGATTGTTCCTATTTTAATCCCTTCCTGTATGATGCATGATGGGACACATGGCGTTGATTTTTAACTCAGGCAGCTCAGGGGACATGCTTCGAGTCACGGCACTTAATACTTGCCGAATCCGGTGGAGGGATGAAAGTCACGAGTGAGTCACACCCCGTGCTGTTCCGGGCCCACTCTGCATCTCTCAGATTGAGAGTCCCAAGATCTGCATACCATCACTGGTTTAAAAAAAGGGCCCCCCTGTTGACAGGCAGGCATGGCCCAGGCTCACCGCGATGGACGGTGCCTGTCAAGTTAAGCAGATGCCAGCATCACTCTTCCTGGGATGCTGCAGCACTCCCCTGGGTGGGTGGCTGAAAAGTTTTGCCTTTCCAACACTCCCCCTAGTGGTGCCTCCTTAAAACACAGCCCAGCCTGCCAGAGTTTGGGAGAGCCCCCACCCTAAAGTCAGGCAGTTGTACCATGTAAAGGGACTTCACTGTCACCTCTGGAATGCACAGGTCGGCCTGCTAAAGCTAGGGACAACCCCTTCCCTGTAGCCAGGTAGCCATACCATACAAAGGGATTTCACTGTCACCTCCAGAATGCAAGGGCCTGCCTGCCGTAGCTCGGGAGAGCCCCCGTTCTGTAGCCAGGCAGTCATACCACCTCTGTCACCTTCAGAATGCACGGGCCAGCCTGCCAAAGCTCAGGAGAGTCCCCACCCTGTAACCAGGCAGTTGTGCCACATCATGGGACTTTACTGTCACTTCTAGAACATATGGGCTGTCCTGCCAAACCTCGGAGAGCCTCCACTCTGTAGCTGGGTAGCTGTACCATGTAATGGGACTTCACTCTCACCTCCGGAACACACAGACTGGCCTGCCAAAGTTCTAGAGAGCCCCGCCCTGTAGCCAGGTAGCGTAATCATGTAATGAGACCTTGCTGTTACCTTAATCATTGTGATTTATGATGCAATGGAGGCGTATCCGTATTTTGGTTTCGGTAGGATCATCACCGTGGTACTTCTAAGAATGTAGTGTATCTGTCATTAAAATAAATAAAAATAAATCGCGTCTATGTGCTGCCTATAAGATGACACCCCCTGGAGATTAACCTGACCTTTACTACACTGAAATATTATTGAAGAAAAATTATTTGAAGTGCATAACCTTTGCGAGGCTTTGCTCACACAGTGTAACACTCAAGATCAAACTGGTGCTTATTTCCCAGTTGTTTCACGTGCCGATGGATTCGAAACCCTGCCAATAATTTTGTTCCAGAGGGGCATGTGTTTTAAAGCTGAAAGCAGAATATAGATCATGTGTCACTTCTGGAGGTGCCAAGGTCACAGTGCAGCCAGCTGGCCTGCAGGAACTTCCCGTACACTACGTTTCCAGCAGGAAAGGATTTCTTTTCCTGTCTGAGTGATGAATGGTTAGAGTGTCAGAGAACCGAACCTGGTTCCCTCAGTCCAAACCAGGGGTAACATTCCTCCTCATTAAAGGGTTTTCCTGGCTATCTGAAGGCACAACTACGTCAAACGCACTTCACAGGAGTCACACAAACAACGACGCTGTCTGGGGCGTCTATCATCATGAGATGAATCACAGTCAGAATAGTTTCAAATATTCATCAAGACCACTTTCAATTATGTTAGTGATGTTTTGTCAAGAACGGGATCTCAGGTACAACATGTGCCCAAAATCATTAAGTCTGATCTGGATATATCTCTTGAACCACCATGCAGGGATCTGGCATGTGCTGCCACCTGCAGGTACCCGCCACACAGGGACCTGGCATGTGCTGCCACCTGCAGGTACCCGCCACACCGGGATCTGGCATGTGCTGCCACCTGCAGGTACCCGCCACACCGGGATCTGGCATGTGCTGCCACCTGCAGGTACCCGCCACACCAGGATCTGGCATGTGCTGCCACCTGCAGGTACCCGCCACAGCTGACTGCTTAGCAATCCGGCGCGGCCACGACATGTGCAATCACACCATGTGACAGCAGCAGGAAACAGAGATGTGGGCCACCATGGCTCACTAATGGGAATGGCATTCTCGGGCTGAAAGCACAGTGTTTATTTTGCATGCGGGACATGGACCCGTGCCTCAAAACTGCGCTTATTATTGCTAGGTTCGAAATTTAAATAACTGAGAAGATCTGGGGGAGCTTCAAGCCCCGTTAAATAACTACTTAATTAGTGACGTCTGAAGTGTACATGCAGTGATTAAGCAGACTTCTATACTACAGTAAGCATACACTCTATATCAGGGGTGTCAAACTCCATTCCTGGGGGGCGGGGCCCTGTGTAGCTTAGCTCTTTCAATGTTCCACCATAAATGATTCCCAAAAATGTGCGTGGCTTTGGCCCTCCAGGACTGGAGTCTGACATCCCTGCTCTATATACTTTGGCACAAGCTTTCTTTAGAATTGTTGGATAGCGTTTCTTTTCTATTTGTGTAAAGTGCCTTTCCTCACATAGCTGCCCCAGAGAACCTTACCAATACAGAAACGTGCATTGCACAAGGCCAGCGCAAGCTGGCAGAAGATAGCAGAAAAAAGAACAAAAAATCTCTTACAGCAGACTAGTGGCGGAAATTAAAAAAAACTCTGAGGTCCCAAGGTTACACGCCCCATTCCCCTTCCCGCCCCCCCCCCAGGTTCCTCTCCAGGGTACACTGTTAGTCTGTCTTAGGCCATCCTTCACTGCAGCAGGAGAGCATGATGCACAGGATCTGCAGTGCCTGTTTGCAGTGAGGGATGCGCGATGCCTGTTTGCTGTGAGAGATGTGGGCTTGGAGATCACACTGTCAACTTATGGCTTAATTACTTTTTCCACATTCAGGGCTTGATATATTGGGCAGAACACCCGAAGGCAGCATCTATCCAAACTTCTTTCCACGATACCTAATCTTACCGTCCATTAGATATTCTTCAGCATCCTGATCCTAACAGACACACACACTCATGCACCTGTGTCTGGGGTGAGTGTCAGCTTTCATTGCCGGCAGCGTCTCTGCATGTTCCGCGCTCGCCGTTACAGTGAAGCTCTATACTCATTTGCGTCCCATATCCGTCATCCATCCACTTATCCTGCCCGGGGTTACGGAGGTGTGCAGCCTATTCCTGGATGAAAGACAAGCCCATCACACATGCACTTGCATACACTACAGTGATAAGTTAATGTAGGTGAATATGGCATGAACCATTAGCCATTAGCACTGTCAAAGCAACAGCAGCAAGATCTTAATTACTGCTACTACAACCAATATTCATCCATCTACCAACCCCTATTGCTTTACCAAATCAGGGGGGAGCAGGAGCCTATCCCAGGCAGCACAGGGCTTGAGGCTGGGGTACAGGGTGCCGGTCCATCACAGGGCACGAACACGCATGCTCATTACCACACACTATGGGCAATTTAGAAACACATTAGTCTAACTGCATGTCTTTGGACTGCTGGGACAACATGCAAAAGTGTGGGATTGAAACCCCCAATGCAGGAGATGTGGGGCAGCAGGGAGGCTACCCACAGAGCAATCCCTGCTGCCCACACGCAGAACTTCAGCTGAGATATACTCATCTAAGCTACCTGGCCCTTTACGTTGCTACACACAACTGGAGGCATGTTACCATGGATATTAGTGGTGAAGAATCCCATAAGAATACCAAGCCAGATGATGGGCATGGGACAAGTCACATGATCCCCGCGGGCCGTTGGTGTCCAACAGTCATGCGCTTGGCAGACCCTCACTCCTTGAGGAGCCCCTTTACGGGCACACTGCTCTTTCTCTGCTGAAAGACTGACTGAACAGGCACCTGTTAAGGGCGCCCGTGGGCTCGGTGGCAGGCTGAGGGGGGTGCCCCCGCCAGCCCGCCACTCTGAAGTGCCCCTTTATGTCAGTGACAATGAGAGAGACACACAGGCGGAAGAATGTGTGTACGCTTCCAGGCAACAATGCAGTCAAAACTCAGCATTATTTAATTGACAAGTGAAATGGATTAGAAAGTGAATATTTGCAGAAAACAATTATGGAATCTGTAGCTATATTCAGACACAATGTACACGGATGAGCCACTTTCATCACGTCCATATCAGTTCAGTTAAGAAATCATTCAGTGCAGCACCAGCAATGCAGGGTCGCTTATTTCTTTGTTTCCCAGAATGTCAAAGACCGTAAACAAATGTAGTTTTCCCCAGGAAATGGGGAACCGGAGATCAGTGACTTTTCCCCTGCATTTATATTCAGTTGCTGTCAGATTTGGTTGAAAGAAAGCAGGTTAGCAGTTAGTTACCCTCCGGAGCTCATTAACCAGGTGCCCTGCTTTTCTGATTAATGACTGATCTGCTCACAAGTAACCGCAAGTGAAATATCTGAATTGTTGTCGTTTTTAACGAAAAGTAGATAAAGTGCTTGTGTCTCAGTAAATAAATGATCTAAGCCATTAGCTGTTATAAATGTTACTGTATAATATCACCAAAGAAGTGCCGATAATAATTGGTTAATCATAATCAATCAGAAGCTGATACATTGTAACTGGGTCCACACATTTTTGTATTAATGGTCTACCGTGAGTGCAGCACAGGCATTTAGGCACTGGACCCTCATCACTATGTGTGAAGCCATCCGACTTCAGACCCACTTACCGTCTATCTGATTTATTTATTTAGCAGGCCGTTGGTCAGCCAGTCCCTGGAACAATTGGGGTTAAGTGGAGAGGTGGCTGGTCCATAGAGGTAAAGGAGGTGGATTATAATTTGAAAGAAGTAACTTGGAAATGAAGTCATACTAAAAATTTGTTTTCTCTCCACTTCGGAAAAATTCGGAAAAATTGTAAAATGCATCATCTTCTTACCTCCACAATTTTTTTTTAGCCACTGTCACTGGTTAAAGGCTCAACAGCAAAAACACTCGACAGACGACGGGATTTGAACCAGCAACATTGTGATTGCTGGCACAACATGCTAACCCATTGAGCCAGCATCTCTCCTTTGTGTATGCCATTGTGTTGCATTTCATTGTCAACTGATTATGTATAATCGTCTGTGATCATAAAACGCAATAAAAGGCCTTTTATGGACGTTAATAATAAAAGGTAAAAAATAACAAGATAATAAATCAAATCATAAATAGTACTGCTAAGGTTCCATTTCCAGGGTTTATCTAGTTAACCAAAGTTTAGGTGAAACGAGTTCTTTGCAAAATCCCTTGCTGCCTGTAGGTGGGTTGTGCAGAATCTTAGCGAAATCCCAGCCAGGATCGGAAGCCTTCACATGCCCCGGACCGTCAGCGGTTCCCCGCGTCCGCCGTAAACACGTGGCGAGCACCGTCCGCAAACACTCTCTCCTATCTAATCTCTTTCAGAGCTCACATGTCAGGGCAGAGCCCCAGTAGATTACAGCCACGCTAAAGCCACAGGCTTAGCGTTACCCAGCCACTTCAGGGCCATCTTTACGAAGAAATGATGGGAAAAAAAAAAACTTCAGTTCGATTCTACTAGGAGGAGCTGGAAGCCACAGATTGTCCGTGATGTATCAGTATCCGAAGGTCCAACAGCAGTTCTCAGGCACTGTGGTGCTGAGGAATTCTATATAAGGATCCCTGCACTACCCCCGCTATGGGGGGGGGGGGGGGTCCTTCTCCTGTCGGGTTAATGTTGGTATCAGATTCATGGTACAGCAGCTGGACTCTGCAGTCCTGGTTCCCCAGGGAAATCAATGGGGCAGGGGGGTGCTCTGGGGGCCCTTAGTGTGCAGGCCTTAGCACACTGCTAGCAGCCATTGTGGGGGGGCTCTGGAGAGGGATCATTGTGTCCGCATGCTGCCAAGCGGGGGGGTTGCACTTGTGCTGGTGTGGGAGGCGGTGCGTGGGCACATACACAGATTAGCTGGAGAATACACACAGCTGATGTGCGTCTCTCCTCCGTTATCTCTCTCTCTCTCTTTCTCTCTCGTTCCCTGTACTTCTCCTCCTCTCCATTCCTTGGTCCGTTGCCTCCTTTTCGGCGCGGCTGTCCCGTGAGGCCTGAGCCGCCTTTAATGCCTTCCCTCCACCCCCGCCATCCCGGGTGTCTGTGCTTAATAAGGACTGTAACCGCTGAGGGTAACCGGGCTCTGGGATGCTCCGGGGCTTGGCTGCTTACAGGAACAAAGGGGGAGTGCATTTGCTAGCAGGGGGTCTGTGTGTCTCCCGCTTCAGCAGACGCCCAGATTATGGGCTCAAAGCCTCTCAAGAGTGACACCACGACACAGCAAGGCCCATCAAAGGGTTAAGCACACAGACGCGGCTGTAACGCAAACAGATAATAGCATCTGACGGAATCTGAGACTCACTGCCTTCCTGACACCAAACAGCACAACACTCTGAACGTGTTTTTTTTCCCATTTTTCCCCTGCCTTCTTTTCTAAATCTGACTTCAAATAAAAGGTTTCAATCTTTCCGGGGGTGACACGGCTGCCGCAGTCGTTTCCATGACAACCGCATTCCGTATTTCATAAATGAACTATATGACAAATGTAAGATTGGATTTTCGTACCGGGTGACGGTCAGATTTCTCGCCAGACTCGGCCCTGTCCGTGCTCGGCTACAGACACTCGGGGTCTTTTGGGAAGCCTCAGTGCCGAGCTATTACCTATATGTTTGTCATATTGCGGGTTGTTCGTACTGAGCAGAGCAGGAAAGCGATGTCTCACATTGTACCTCCAACCCCCCTGCACATAACCACAGATGCATCCCTCTCGAGCGCCCGGCTCTCCTCATCCCACAGCAAACAGAATCTGTCTCTCATTGCACATAAATCCCAGTTAAACAGCTAGTTTCAGAAATATGGTCACCAGCAAGAGGCACACTGACTTATCACGCTTTTGTTTCTTTATTTTACCTGCTGCGTTCGCCCAGGCTTATTCCCAGACTGATTAATATTTCCCGACATGTAGGTCATGTGCTCGTGACCCATCCCCCCCACCATCAACCCAAGAAGACATGCTTTTGCGACGTTGGGCGAGATCACATGATCCTTTCATCGCCGCTCAACACCTTGCCTGCAGGTTCTTCTCACTGTTCATATTAGATGCCAGAGATAGACTTCAGATCGGACAGGAACATATCATTGTGTCCCTGAGAAACGCATCAGAATTACCTAAAATATCCTTAAAGCCGCATCACGCGGCTACCTTCTCCAGCCATTAGCTGCAGCCCTGAGCGGCGAGCACGCACGAGTGGGGTTTATCATCTCAAGACCTGCACAGAAATTAGCCTGTTAATCATACACTACAAGCACAGCGCTGACTCCATAATCTGTTTTTTTGTTTTTTACAGTGCGATGGCCTGCTCTCCCCCCCTGCGGAAAAATAAACAGTCTGCTCTTCCAGTCGGTCTCCGAAGGCAAAGTCATGTGGAATTTCTGCACGCCGCATCCGTACGGAAGAGCGGAGCCGGTCAGGGGGTGCAGAATGAAAACGTCTCTCACAGAGTGGGCCCGGAGCATTCTGGGAAGGATACCGGCTTCGTTTATCTGCCACCCTGTGTGAAGCCATCAGTAGGAATGTACAGAGTCGATTTCATTTATGAAGAGTTGCGGAAACGTCCTCTCTGTGGAAGAGGAGCATCGCGGTGCCGTTGAAGAGCAGGAGCGTGACGTGGGCCCAGTGTGGCCACTGAGGGTTTGCGTGGCGGGAAGCGGGCCGTTTTTGGATCCTGTTTGTCCTGTGACTCATCCAGCTGAGGGTTCCTCCCCCCCACATGCTGCCCACTCCGCCTGATCTCACCAGGCCATGTTCTCTTTGATGCCTGTCAGTTTTGCCTTTATTTTTTTTAGTCCTGACTTGAACGAACCTGAACTTTTCTCTGTGGTTCCCAGTGCTGCTGGGTTACATATTAAGAGGCAGTGGGAGAAGGTGTAAATATGTGTGTGTGTGTGTGTGTGTGTGTGTGTGTGTGTGTGTGGGTGTGTGTGTGTGTGTGTGCGTGTTATGTATATATTATATTGTGGGGACCAAATATTACCTAGTTATTTTGACATTGTAGCAAACATTTTTTCAGTCCCCACAAGGGGAAACTCATTTTTATCAAAATCTGTGACTGCAATCAAAAAACTAAAAATGTCAAATGTCTTCTATTTTGTTTGGTTACTTATGGTTAAGGTTAAGGTTGGGGTTAGGTTGTCATGTTAGGGGTAGGGGTTAAGGTTGTCATGTTGGGATTGTGTGGGCAGGCCTGCCTTCCCCAGAAGGGGGACACCTTGGAGCCATACAGCTGCCAGTGTTTCCTCTGCCAGATCACATACTGTTCACATGCCTCACCTGGAGACTGTGCCCGGTTTGGACTCTGTCCTGGCCATGCTGACCCGGGCTTGGCTGGTGTGAGGCAGACGCGTGGGCTCATGCCACTGTGCTAATGGACATCTGGGTTAAAGCTGCCCGGAACATTCCGGTGGATCATAATGTGTTTAATTCCCCAGTGAGGAGAAATATCCATAACATTTAAATCAGCAGACAGCCATTTTTGGGGGGGGGGGGGGGGGTGCTCCCCAGGCCGCCACTGTCAAATGAGAAAATAACCTATATAAAAAAGATAAGCATCTGCCACCCCCCAGGTACATTTAATAATGCGACCCCCTGTACCGGCTGCACCATAAATGTTGATGCATTTTAGTATCAGTCATTAAAGTCATTTAATAAAACAAGAACCCTAGGTGTGTCTGTTCCTACAGTACAGATGGAATTCCTCTCCTTGTTCTTTTCGCTGGTGTGGAACCAGCAGGCAGTATTACGACGGCACTCGCTCGCCTGCCTGCACACAGTAAACGTGACTCTCCGGGATACTGGGGAAAGGGGCAGAGCCCCTAGCAAGTGAAACGATGCTCCGGTCAGATATCAAAGCAATGATACACCAGGCCAGTGACTCACTGTCAGTTTATAACAGACCTATAGCATCAGGTTCCGCATTCACCACTAGTGTAGTGATTTGTTTATGGTAAATAACTATATGACTACTGACTGGGTAGCACTGTGGCCTCACACTGCCAGGTTGTTGGTTCAAATCCCACCTCCGCTATGTGTCTTTGGATGTCTGCATGTTACCCCATGTGGGTGGGTTCCCTCTTGCAGGCTACCTGGTATCTCTAAACTGTCCATGGTGTGAGTGTGATATACAGTACTGGCATTCCATCCAGAGTGTGCCCCAAGCATGTGTCCAGTGCTGTCTGGGATTGGTTCCAGGCCCCACTGTGACCCTGACCAGGATCGGTGTTTGGAAGATGGCCGGATGGATGGACTAAGAGCAAATCCGTCAGACTCGCTCAGAAATTTCCTGGAGAATTTAGCTCAGATGTGCGCCTCAACAAATGGTAACCGATTTATGAGGGGGCACGGACTTTGTCTGGGATTACGCATCACGATGGGTCATTCCGGGCTACTGGGGAGGCACTCTCTACAGGTCCCCACGGTCTCTAACTGCCCTCCTCAACACCGGCATATTTAACCCCTTTGAGTCCCCATGTCTCATGGGTTTTTCAACCCCGACCGTTACCTGAGGAGTCATTTTATTTATTGCTCTGGGCTTACTGTCTATTCTGGTGTCAGAAGGCAGCTCATTAAGTAAGAATAAGCTTCACATTAAAATCAGATAAAATTTCAGTGGTTAACCACAAGGTCACGCATTTATTGAACTACAGGAATATATTGCGCTTTTTAATCCACTGAGGTTATATCGAGTGGCCATTACATATAGAAAAATACTGAATGTTTCCTTTAATACTGTACAGATTTTAGCACTACAGGAAAAGTTTAGAGAAATCTGAAAGTCCTACCGAGCTCATAACTCCAAATTAAAGCTAACTTTAAACAAGATCCTTATCCTAAAAATGCCAAATACACTCAGCTGCCAGTATAACAGGTACGCCCGCTCATTCTTATTAGCTGGAAATCAACTGGCTGTAACAAAACAGCATTCAAATGGGGACAAAAGGTTGCTGTCTGACTAAGCATGAGAAAGTCTAAGATACCTGATCTAAGTTACTCCCTTTGTTGAAGATACACAGGTTACAGCAAACAGCCACCCAACTGGGATTTTGACACACTACCGCGTCCAGAGCTTACAGAGAATGCTGTAATGAATGGGAAACATCCAGTCAGTGGCGGTTCTATGGGCAAAAACATCTTGTTAATGAGAGAGGTCAGAGGAGAACGGCCAGACTCGTTAAAGCTAACAGGAGGTACAAAAATAACCGCTCGGTACAACAGAGGTGTGTAGAAAGGCTTCTCTGAACCTCCTGCCCGTCTAGCTTTGAAGTGGTTCTGGGGACACAGGGGGGTCCTAACCGGTACCAGCTAGGTGTATCTAATAAAGTTGCCAACGATCCTACTGTACCGAATAAACTATTCTATCCCTCTGCATTTAGCTTGAGGCCTTACATTTCCTCTGATCCCGTCTTCACAGATGTAATTCCCTCGTTCCGGCCTGGGCGTTCTGGCGTTCATTAGCAGGAAGGTGCCATGTCACCGGGCCTCGGCTATCGGGCCACCTTCAAACGCACTTAAAGGTCTGTCGCTTTATACGTGTGCGGCCCCGGCTTTGAAGTGGAGACGGAGACGACACTTTAAAACTGGGGGAGGGACGCCTCATCGGGCCCCCCGCATTTCATCTGCCATCAAAGGGCCATGGTGCTTCAAAGGCAGATCGAGCTGCACGACCTCCGCCGGGATGCAGTGTAGGAAGCGGCCATGATGAGCCTGGTAAACGCCCGGTAAACACCCCACCCCCCCCTCCCTCCTAGCACCCAGAATAGGTGTCCTGTACCTTTAAGAGGTACTCTCCAGAGCCTGGTCGGCACGGAAACCGTAGGCGTGTATTCCCTATGCATCACTGTGCTGCTTCACACCTCTTCACGTGCTCAGCCAGGGGAAGGAGGTATCCCAAATGCTGGGGGGGGGGGTAGGGAAACAGCAGACAGTGCCCTCTGGAGGCCAACGTCCCGCCACTTTCAATAGGGAACTTGGAGTCTCCATGGCTGAGCCTAGACTTGAGAGGTGACTTTCAAAGCAGCGCATGAGTTTATAGACATGTCGCTCAACCATGCCTGGTCACCAGAGCAACAGCAATCGCTGTTTACACCGCCCCCCCCCAACCAGTCTCATTCCCCTTTGACCAAGCCTCAAGGGAGGGGGGGCGAGTTCTCATGGGAGGTGATCCTTCTGATGCTGGAGCACGTGACCCACCATTGCCCTCCCGGCCCCAGAGCACCGCCCACACCCATCCCGCTACCCCACCACCGCAGTAACCATGCACCGGCCTCTCAGAAGAGCGGTGCTCACCGCAGAAGATCAGACCAGCAAAGGCCCTGTATGGAGATGCAGCACATATGAGTTCATAGGGCCCTTCTAAAGCCTCGCAGCACTTATGCAAAAATGGTGGCCGCAACTTCAAGAAAAACGCTCTCTTATAATGTTACATGTCATTTACCCCAGTTTTCTGGGGTAGGTTATCCTGTATCACACATAGACTAACTGGGCATGCGAAAATGTTTTTGTTGAACTTATTCCTATTAAATGACATATTTATTCCAGAGAAATCTTCAAAACGAAACAGTGTGGACTCAGGTGTTGGGAATTAGGGGGGGAACGTGGGTGAGATTTACAGACTTACGCACCTGCAGAGGATTAAGTCACAAAGCAGAATGATGGATGCGCCGTTTAAGAGAATGCATCTGTAATGCAGAGGCTATAGATCGCATTTCCCCGGAGTGGAGCTGAGCTCGTACCTGAAATAGCTCTCGCCGCGATGCCTCCAGCCGCAGAAACAGGAGCTGAACGTGTGAACGCGCCGATCGTATCTGCCGGTTACGCAAATCATACCGATTACTGGCAGCATCCAGTCCTCCCACTAATACTGATAAGACTCGTGATAAAAACTCAACAAAAAATGAGCTTTATTAAAGTGAAGATCTGCAGATGGATGTCCGACCCAAACTGGCGCGCAGAAACTAATAACGACACGTAGGACTGAGAGCTTCACAGCAAAATCCCCTGGCATGAATTCATAAATATAAATACAGCGAGAGCCACGGAATACATTGGGGTCACGCCTGTTTTAAGAGACTTGACACTTGTACTGGGTGGTTACTGAATGGATCGGGGGCCCAAAGCTGCATGCCTGGTGCGTCTCTGGGACGTAGCGGGGGCGTTCGGGTCTCAGACGCTTCATGAATAACTGAACGAAGGTATCGACGGTGCCCCTCCATATGTGGAATTGCGACATGGGCATTGGAAAACCAAAGAATGGATGACTCACATATGGAAGTTGCCTAATCCAAGATGCGGTCGCAGTAAGATGCCGATAGAGCCGTCAGAGCCCCGCCCACCTCGACATGTCCCGCACATCCGCGTCGTCATTTCGCACCCGACCCGGCACGTCTGCGTGAGCAGCTGTGTCCGAGCGTTAGATCGGCAGTGGGGGGGGAGGGTCCTGTCCTTTCATAATGGCGCCACATTAACTCTGCCTGACCTTCAGACGCGTCCTCTGGTTCACAGCCGTCGCGACGATTAAGAGGCTCCCCGCCTCCTTTTCCGAGCGGAGGGTGGAATGAGGCCGGGTGGCAGGATGCGTGCAGGTGCGGAAACTCAGAAGGGCCCCCGGAAAAGACACGGAGGATCAATTCGACTCCCCGGAGAGACAGAATTACCGTAGCACTGGAGCGCCGCTCCTGAGCGCATGAATGACGTACACATGTTATGTGGGGTCTCCAGCTGGCGCTAAGCATCATTACCGTTACTAATATCAGGCGATTATTTGAGGGAATGGAGAATGCACTGCAGAAAGAGTTAACCTTCCTACAATGCTGAAGTAACAGTACTCTAAGGTAAAAACCGCATCTTTGCTCCTTTAAACAGCCCTAGTAGCAACTGGCTCATCTTACGCCACAGTGAATGTGATCAACGTCAGGTCGACTGGTGTAATGGGTGCGAAAATGTACATCGCCGAACCTGAACCTTGCAGATAAGGTCAAGCAATCGAGGCTGGATCCAGTTTGCCCAGGTCATGGATGTGCCATATCTCCACTCTTTTATTGGGGAAGTCAGATAAAAATATTAAAAATGCAATTGATACAATAAGAGCACAAACCTCAAGATGATCCATGGCAGTGCATTACAGCACAGAGAAGAATGTTTGTCTTTTTTTATTTATATGGTTTTTATTGTTATTTGATTTATTTTACTGTTATATGCTGTCACCCGGGTGCCATTGTGGCTCGGAGGATTGTGCTGGTGTCTCGCATGTGCAGGGTTGTGTGTTTAAATCCCATCTCCCCTGGGTTTGTGGCAATTGCATGTTCTCTCTTAAGGCAGTGTTTGTTAAATTTTTTTGTGTGTGTTCACTTTTTTCTTGAGTAAATATGACGGATTTCCATCAAAGGCACCTAACTGCATGTAGAAATACGCATCATAAACTGTTATATTAGTCTGCCCCCTTGGAGGTACCCCTACATCAGGAATCAGGCGTATTTGAAAGTGGTGCTGACAGCATCACCCTGGGGGGGGGCAGATGCCTACAGTAGCACCATGGGCTGCCCTGCACCGTCAGATAAGGAGGGATCACAGACCACATCCTACTACAGTTTGATCATACCAAGGAACCGGTTTATTGTTCAGAAATGGTCCAGAATCCGTGTTTGCACCCATATGGGCTGAATGCCGCCAGTCATTGGGATGCAGCCACATTCCCTTGTCATGCGGGAGGAGAGGAGAGCACCGCGAAACTGACAGCGGTAAGCAGCCCTCAGCAGAGCAAAACAAGCCAAGGCACTCGCAATAAAACAAATCACATTCTGTGCCATAACACAACCATAATGACTGCACTAACGATCGATCTATCAGTGATATGTTAATAAGAACTCTTTCAGCAGTAATGAAGGTGGTGCTAATTAGTGCTAATAAGGTGCTATAACGAGCTTCTGGTTAAGTGAGGAGCTATGTGGAAAACACAAAGAAGGGCTTGGAACCCAACACAAACTGGTAACTACGACAATAATAGCAGTAAATATAATTATTACTGTTATTAAAAATAGTATTTCTTCTGTTTTCACAGCAAAAACTAATAATGGTTCAAGTTTCAAAATGACTCCAGTTTGTACGATTTAATAAACCCCCCCCCAAGGGAGCACCTCTTCCCTCACTCTGGGGCACAAGGGCCAGCTGGATGATTCATTGCAAGTCCGGTTATTGCTGTTGTACCTTTGACCAGTAGTAGATCCTCGACTCACCGTGGTCCAGTGTGACAGCCAGCCGGGTGAATGTGCATGATAAACAAAAAGTCTTTTTTTTTCACTTATGAAAAAAACATACATCAACCCCATTTTTGGGGGGCTACGCTCTCATTATTAGCTAATATGTGCTCCAAAGGGAGATGACCGACTCTTCAGGGCTCCTTTTCACGAGAGTTCTCCCGAAAAGGACCAGCAAGGCTCAGAATGCCTTTCATAATTTGTCAGGAACGTAGAGAAACACCGGGGGCAGAGCAGTTACTGTGAAAATAATCCGCAGGCTTGATTCCCCCCCCCAGAAGGGAATGGGGGGGGGAGTTTCTGCGATGTGAACGACTTGTGAAGTTGCAGCCCCCTCCCTCTTTGTCTTCCGGCGCCCTGGTATCTGTCGTTTCGCAGGCGTAATAACATTCACTTACAAGAGGCATTATATTGGATTACAGAACCAGAATCCCCCATACCGGGTTATCAATCAGATTAAGTTGAAACAATGAAAATCCGCAGGATGCTAATAAGCCAATAACAATTGATGTTATGGCATTATGAGCAATGCATACAGAGTGAGCGAGCTGAGGAGAACCTCCATCTTAATACTGTAAACACGGACGGACCGTGTCGTTGCATATACTAGGCCACACATTGTTTGGCTTCTCTGATAATTGTTTTTTTCAGACTGTTCTAATGACAGTTTATGAAACTGATTCAAACTGGACGTGAACTAGTTCTGATTATTTCCTGGCAGTTTTATTAAATAAGGGGGGGGGGGGGAGGGGGGGCGCTGCAGGCCCTAGGAAGGAGCCATGAATAAATAATTATGCTAAATTTAATAAAATCCATAACTTCTGGACACTAACAGTGGATGATTAGACCATTAAAAGTGTATAATCTGCACTGTAAACATGTGCAGCGGTAACGAGTGACTGGAGAAATAAGGTGGTGTATTAGTTACTGCCTAATTTAACCCACTTTCAACCAGTAAAGAAAAACAGGTTAACCTAATTGTCTGCAGACAAATCATGACAATCTCCTTCTAAATGAGCTTTAAGTGTTTTTTTCTCCCATAACTAATAACATCCCGACTATTTTTCTTTTGGGCTGCAAGTTTGCGATAGATAAAATGGCAAAACAAAAGTACAGACACATAAGTTCAGCCAACTACAAACATATAACTACTGACAGAGGCTTGTTACACCTCCAGCCTGCAGAGCTGCCTTCAGATCCACATCCGCTGTCCCATGTGGGAGTTTCCTTCGGTGCTGCTTTTAAAGGAAGCACATTCCTACTCCAGCTCCATTCCTGAATTGCTCACAGCGGAGCTGCACATCCTACACTCTCTAGCCATTTTGCAGGTTTACAGTTAAGCAGCTCTAAATGTCACGATAAAACATGAATGGTAATGTCGTCCTCACGGTTCATTCCAGGCGCTGTCGCGGTTAACGCCCCGCAGGGTTTGTGTCTACCGTGTCCAGCACCTACACTGGGTTTTCTCCGCCGTTATTACCGTCGTGTTATTGCATCGCGTGACATTATGGGTCCTGCATCAGTGCGCTGTGGTCCACACCTCCGTGCTGCGGGGTGTTTGCTGTCATCCAGCCCGGCGGCCCCTCCGCAATCGCGCAGTCGGGCCTCACGTAACTTTGCTTTCATTGGTTGGACTCACCGGAGGACAACACCAGAAATAAGCTTTTTGTAATGAGACTATTTAGAGAGTGATTTTTCAGGAATGAATGTGGTAATGAATCATATAAATTTCTATGCGCATGTAGATTTCAAAATGCTTTGGGGTCAGATCATCATTTCCGGTGCTTAAACAACTTTTTTAAAAGCCAAACAGGTGACAGAAGTATGGAGGGTGAGACACTTTCTCCCTATTTTTTTGCTGGGCTTCTGATGAAACTCTGTGTCTTCTGTTGCCGTCCTCTGGGGGCAGACTAGGCAATCATCTGCACTTCAGAAACAGAACGGTCCAGGATGAACTCTGCACTAACACCGGAACTGGGATTATTAATGAGATAAGAACCCGGGGCTTGCATGGAGCCCTCTGCCCAGATAAACAGCAGCCGATGGATTTCTTTCATTATGCATCCAGTGTTCAAAAGCAGCACCGCGATCCAGAGAGCCTGCGGCATTCTCCATCACCTGCTTACTGACCAATCCTAGTGGGGGCGTGTTGCCTGGCCATAAGAGGCAAGCCCCAGGATCAGCACTGGGAACGACGGGAAGGACCTGACCAAAGAGGTTCCAATTTCATTATTTCCCATTTTTATTTTTATGTACATTTTCCCAGAGTGTGGGATGCTTGCAAAGAGGCATGGAGGCCTGGAATGTAAGAAGAGGGTACTTCTGACCTGCTGAGGCTTCCTGGACGCGCTCCCCGTCCCGCGAAAGTGCTCGGGCACTGAGCCGAAATGAGCTGCTCTTTCTGACGACGCCGGAACCTTACGGAAGCGTCTCCATTTCTCGTCCATTACCGCTTTTAGGATCGTAGTGAGTGTCATTAGTTGGAGGTGAATGGCAGGTTGCGCTGCTGAGGCTTTGCGAAGGAGGCGGGGCCGCACAGCTATCCGCATTTAATGCAGAAGAGCCCCACTGATCTGACTGGCTGACGGCTCAGTGAGTCGCAGTGATTTCTCCCTGTTCCAGACACTGATGAGGGCATGAGGGTCGCAGCAGTGGCAAGGGGGGGTCAAAAACAGGAAACAACTTGATGCAGAGACCTCTGGCACTCACCAGCCCCAGGAACCCCAAAGTAGCCGACTTCAGAATGTCTCTCTAGCGGACCAGCCCTCATCGGATGCCCCCATTTGCTCACTCCAGCCATCCATCAGCAGGCTATATGACTACAACATATTTACAAGCCGGGAGGGAGCATAATGATGATGCTTAATGCTTCACGACGGGCGCTAGCAAGACAGCAAGGGGGCTTTAAGGAATTCTGGGAAAAGGCAGTTGATGGAAATGCATCAACTGCAGGGCGATGCTAAGAGTGTATTACAGGAAATTTCCATTTTATGCAGAGTCTGGCGGTAATCGGGGTAGAGGTAGAGCGTAATTGTCCTGCCCAGCACTGTTCAGATATTCTCACTCCCCCAAAGGAACGTAAGCCGTCATAAAGATTTGTGATCCTTCCAAATTCAAAATACATATGTAAACCTACAGTTCATAGGTTCCTGGTGCCCTTTTGCCAGAAGCCAAACACCCTGAAATTTAGCTATCTGGTAAAAAACATTCGGCCAAAAAATAACCACCACACAGTCTCCCACGCCACACAAATCCATGCATCCTGGGGTCCACGTTTGTCGAAATACTTAGAGGGTTTTTAACCTGTAAATCCCCAAACCTTCTGGGAATATAAATAAATAAAATACCAATTTCAGATACAGTATCTACCAAAGACATGATGGCGAGAGCAAGTAGGTGCTGGTGTCACGGAGGACTGACAATGACACAAAAGCGTACTCATGCTGTCGGCATAATTTGACTCCTTCAAATATTGCTTGACTAATGCCCGCCCTTACGAAATGCGAGATAAATTTCCCACAATGCACGGCGAGGCGTGCCCTCGCGCCCCAGAGCATTGACCCCGGCGGTCTTGCTTGCTCTCTCATTACTCTCCTTTCCCTCACTGTTAACGATGTCATTATTGAACATAAGAACAGTTACAAATGAAGAAAGACCCATTCAGCTCATTTTATTACATTACTAATTATGTTTTCCAGTTTGTTAAATTGTGTCTTGAATGGACTAAGGGGGCGGGACTCTAAAGAGTTTTTTTAAAGAGCCATTTCCTCAGACGTTTGTCCAAACGGATATGTGTTGGTCTTCACTACATACGTCCTATAATGTTTTTCTCATTTCCCCAGACACATAAGAGCGTTCACTCTGGGCTTACATACTAGCTAGATCACTGCATCTTTTTAAAACGTTCCCTTTCAGCAAAAGGCTGAGATCCATCAAGACCAAAACCAGACGCATAAAGAACACTTCCTCTGTGGTAGCAATCATTGACTGACTCCACCCCCCCCCCCCGCCCCAGCCCACCTAAGAAACCTGCTAATACACTGCACTACACTATATGCACATTATCTGCACCAACCTTTTTTTTATATTGTATTTATATATATAATTTATTATGCAGATTGTCTCGATTGTCCATGCGTCTTTTGCACGACACCTCAAAGTAAATTCCTCGTATGGAAAAGTACTTCATGATAAAAAAATATATATATTGCAACTGATTCGTTTCTGATTTATGTATATGGAAAAGTCTCTCTTGTCTAAGACCACTGTCACTATGCCGTGCAACTGCACCTTAATTTCCATGTAATATAAAACAGCTTCATTGTCACCAACTTGAACCATTCAAACGGTGAAATAGCAAAATTTCTAAACATTTACGATTGTTTTGTATGTAGAATCTTTTATCGCCGTTCCAGATCCCAATGGTGTCCGGAAGGTCATGAGTTCATATCCTGTGGCCGGTAGAGTAATCACATCACCACTGGCTCCTTCAGCAGAGCCCTTAACCACCACAGCTCCAGAGACACCTTCTGGCTCTGCTCTCCGACCACAAGCTTTCCTTGCTCGTATGTCACACTGAGCAAAAGTACCTGCTGTGCAATGTAAAGAAGTCTGGTGTACAATTTTTTTCATTTTTTCACAATGATTAAGGCACATTTATGAAATTTACTGTATATCAGACATTAAACAAAAATATATATCAAACAAGGTAGTACATCATGTTGCGATACATTAGACTAAGCTTAACAAAATAAAAAACACATATCATTTCCAGAGTTGCATATTTGAATAGTGGAACTGATGTTAAATAGGGGTAGATGTGGTGAAGTTCCCCGGGGTGTGAAATGACCAGTCAGGGGAGCTGACAGGGTGGAGCATCCTGGGGAGGAATTTTCACACATCCTGTATTACCCATAAATCAAAGGCACATGACATTTACATTATAGCTCATGGCTAAATGATCAATGAGGCAGGCATAAAGAGATAAGCCGCAACAACAACAGAACGTCCCCTACTGTCTTCCATCCATCAACGGCACAGGGTGACGAGAGCAGGGCCTCATACGCATATCCTGGCACATGTGACCCTGACGTCAGCCAATTGGGTGTCAGAGATAACCTGACAAGAACCTTGTCACTGAACATGCGTCACATGCAAAAACCACAGAGGAGCAGCGTCACAACAGCATTGATTAATCATAAATACTTCAAATGAGTTAGTAGCGCAGCGTAATTAATATGTATATGCATTTGCAGTCTTGGCAAAAAGAGACATCAGCTGCCAGAAATGCCCACCAATAATGAAACAACAATTAAAATTTTCAAATAAAGGACTCAGGCATGTAACTGTCGCGACTCTGTAAATAAACCTTTGCCTTTATACAAGCAGGGAATGACACACTGCAGACACCCAAAACAAAGCCAATGAAATGAATTTCCTCTCAGTACGACAGTTCTGTTTGTGTTCATAAGTTAATGCAGGTGAATTTGACACAGCATGAGCTATTTGCCATTAGGAGCGTCAAAGTAAGAGCTGCGTGATCTTACAGTAGTTTATTATCTGCAAAAAATGCTGATGCTACTAACAGTATTTATCATCTACCAGCCGCTTATCTTTGATAGGATCATATGGGACTAAGCCCTAGTCCTAGGCATCAGAGCACTCTTGAGGCTGGGGTACACCCTGGATGGAATGCCAATCCATCACAGGACATGAATAAACATGCACACCATGGGCAATTTAGAGACATGTGTTTGCCTAACTGCTTATCTTTGGACTGAAAATGACAACCCACATGACACAGGGAGAACATGCAAGAACCACAGGAGGTGGGATTTGAACCCAAAACTCGGGGGGGGGGGGGGAGGGAAGGACTGATACCCATTGAGTTATTAAACTGCCTGCAGAATAATTACAAATATATTAATTAATATGTGATGAGCAAAGGGGCACATGTGTGGTGCAGTGGTTAGCACTGTTGCCTCTGGAACCCAGGTTCGAGTCTCCGCCTGGGTCACATGTGTGAGGAGTTTGCATGTTCTTCCCATGTCATCATGGGGTTTCCTCCGGGTACTCCGGTTTCCCCCCACAGTCCAAAAACATGCTGAGGCTAATTGGAGTTGCTAAATTGCCCGTAGGTGTGCATGTGTGAGTGAATGGTGTGTGAATATGCCCTCCGATGGGCTGGCCCCCCATCCTGGGTTGTTCCCTGCCTCGTGCCCATTGCTTCCAGGATAGGCTCTGCACCCCCCGCGGCCCAGTAGGATAAGCGGTTTGGAAAATGGATGGATGGATGGATGGGTGATGAGCAAATTGATAAGTTACTCCTGATTGGACAAAGGCAAAGTTTAAGAAAGCTATATTTGCATATGACTGCAAAGATCAAAACTTAAGTTATAACTGAATTTCCAGCCACGCAAACAGAGACCTCTGCTACACATCAAAACAAACTGCACTGTCCTCTGTGGTAGCACATGTGGAATGAGGACCTGAACTACACTCATCTCCGCTCACAAAGAAAGGCATTTAAGGTCACACGATGGCCTGTCATTCTTGACAGATAGCCTTGTTACGGGCCGGTGAAGTGATGTGCTGCTCAAATGCGAACCATTAAGTAAATGAACCCTCATCGGACAGTTAATGCACAGTCGCGGTGTTACCTATGATGAGAGTATCACCCTTGAATGGCTCAGGCTAAAACGATATCCTGCACCTTTTCTGTGATAATTCAACACGACAGAGAACCACAACCAAAAAATGCATGGCGACTAAACCCCTGAAGACTCTGCTGCTCATTTCCAGCAGGCTGCCCTGTTGTGGGCGTATTTACAGGTGTTTTCCCACCGTGAAGGACAGTCATTACAGTGAGACCACACCGGAGCTCTGAGCATGGTGATGCAACACGCCACCCCATCGACGTATGATTTCAGGATGCCAACGCACACACCCCCTTTGATAAAGACTTACCCCTCGGGCTGTGGTTCCCTTTACATATGACATTTTTCCCCTTCTTGGGAAATAAATCAGATTTAACGTACTTTCAGTTCCATAAAGGGGTTTATCAGCACACAGTCACTCTGACAGACTGCGATGTCAGTCCACCAGTGGGGTTTCTACAGACCCCCACCCCATCACCACCAGTGGGGTTTCTACAGACCCCCACCCCATCACTAGCAATGGGGTTTCTACAGACCCCCATCCCATCACTAGCAATGGGGTTTCTACAGACCCCACCCCATCACCACCATCACCAACTCTACAAGTACCAGGTGCATATTACAGACATGAAGCAATTCTTGTGGCTATGAAGTGGTTTCATTTATAATGGTCTGCTTATGCCATGACAAGATCTACCTATATTTCAGACACAAGCACATAGCTGATAAGAAGAAATCATCAGCATTAAAAGGCACATGCCACTGTTCTATTTTGGTGTAAATCTTTCATGATACATTTTCCAAGGCCTTTGGAATGCCGGGCCTCACGCTGAGAGCCTCAGCCCCCACAACTGCTGTAACAACCAGATTCCCAGCACTGACGAGTCAGCCTAGCTGTCTAAAGACTAGATGCTTCCACTAATTGTTCAGTTCTGTCTGAGAACCACCAAACGGTCTAAGGTGTTATGCAGAGCCATGGATCCGTTTCGAGAAAATTGGATTGTCCATTTCCGGAGCTAAATGAGCAGTATTAACGATCTCTGATATCTCCCCGGATAGTCCAGTGGCATCATTGATTTTTGTGATTAAGGGCACCTGTGCCCCGAATCATGTGACGTGATTATAAGGAGTAATCCATAGTAAAACTTTAATAAAGTGTCTGGACTCACACAGACGTAAACATTTACTTACATGGACTTAAGCCAAATGTCTTTAAGAGTTATTGAAAAGATTCTTCATCAAGAAACAGCCTGCAGGCTGTCCAGTTACTCCAGCTGGTCGATAGGTCTCAATCTAATATGATTCTAAAGGTAATTTTAAGCATAACTCATTAGCTTAATGAATGTATGAAAAATAAATCTAACTTGTGGAAAAACCGAAATGGTTGTCAAAATACAAGACCCATATCTTATCTTCCAAACAAGATGATAACTTACGGGGAGTGGACAACACAACCAGAACTCCACGTGACAAAGTTTACAAGAGTTTAACCTCGAAGGAACTAAATCGCAAACACAGCTGCACAGGTGAGTCACATTATGTTGATTGTCATTTAGCAGTAACTGTCAGCTGTATAGACGATCTCTGAAATCAACACTTGGATATGTCAGTTTCCAACATGGTGCAATATCAAAAAAGCTCATGAAGAGGAGCCGACAGAGCATCTCCCCAAACGAGCCCGATGGGCCGAATGGCCTCCTCTCGTTTGTAAATTTCTTATGTTCTTATCAGGGGAGTTCACAGGACATTTACAAGGCCCTGATATGCAGAGCGCAGACTCAGGAATGCGTACCAATCCACAACCCAAATGACACCCATTTTGAAGCTGAGATTAAAACCTGCTCGGTGCTCTGTGGCCAAGAAAAATCTCCTTCTCCACCACAGTTTAGAACATCCTGAAGCTGCTTTCTGCATGGATGGATAAACCCTTCAGAGAAATACATCATGAGTAAGTAAACCTATTATCTTGCTTGGTTGTATACCAATTGCCTTTAGGCTCGTGTGCATAGAGAACATTTATTCGCAGACTGAGTGAAGACCACCTTAATTGCTGGGCGAACATCATAAACGTCGACTGCAGGCTGAGCTGGAGGAGTCGTGTGTCTAATAACCTTATGATGCGTATTAAAAGGCCTCCTTGGAAGCAGTAGAGCCTGGGTAATGATGGCGGAGATGTTGTCCACCTCGGGGCCATTGGTGTGATTCAACAAAGAGGGCATCAGCTGTCTGCTTTGATGACTGCTCACAAAGAACAGTCTAGGGAAAAAACATATGTCTGATTCAAGATTATCTTAAAAGTAATATTAAAATAAAAATATTATATATGTATATATGTAACTGAATATCCTGGTCTTGGCAACAGGGATTGCAATTGTGTGCTTTTTAAAAATTATTTTAGCAGATTATTTTTCTAAATACCCATTTATATGAAATCTAATTTATCAGTACAATATGAATGGCAGATAATCAAAACACAGACTTTGTTTCATTCACCTGATTATTAATCACCGATAGTATGATGCAAAATTGTGGGGCGGCATGGTGGTGCAGTGGTTAGCACTGTCGCCTTACACCTCCGCCTGGATCACATGTGTGTGGAGTTTGCATGTTCTCCCCATGTCGTCGTGGGGTTTCCTCCGGATACTCCGCTTTCCCCCCACAGTCCAAAAACACGCTGAGGCTATTTGGAGTTGCTAAATTGCCCGTAGGAGTGCATGCATGAGTGAATGGTGTGTGAGTGTGCCCTGCGATGGGCTGGCCCCCCATCCTGGGTTGTTCCCTGCCTCGTGCCCATTGCTTCCGGGATAGGCTCCAGACCCCCAGCGACGCAGTAGGATAAGCGGTTTGGAAAATGGATGGATGGATGGATGGATGGATGGATGCATGATGCAAAATTAAGGTATTAAGTCTGCAGAAGCTCCTTTTGTGGTGTTACCTGGGAATTCCTTTGATGATGTGTAAATGCTCCGCATGTGTGTCCTTCAGAACTGCAGACCATTAAAAACCAGCAGCAAAGGGAAGACATGCAGGCGTTGCACGTCATGGATGTGAATAAATGTGAAAGGTTATGTGTTTGTTATCCAAAGTCAAACATTGTACATCTGCAGCATGCAATTTTATTCATGCTACTGCCAAAACAAAAATAAAAGTACCTCTTAAGTAAGAGTAACAGTAGTTTATTTAGTTCTCAGAGTACAGGCAACCTTCCCACATTGTAGGGGTTAGGGGTGAACTGGATAAACCACACAAATTTTTAAATTACAGTGTAGGGCACTAAAGTGGAACAAAAACATTCGAGAAACACAAGATACAAAGATCAGTGCAAAATGTCATGTAGGAGACTGCCGTCTTCTAAACCAGCACTGGACACATAATTTAAGCATTTACAAGTTACTAAATTATGTGTGTCTGGTGTGTTTCACTAAACTCACAAAAAATTCCTATTTAATGCCGACCCCATAATATATCGAGACTGCAATGGCGAAAGTGGAGATACAGAATAGTCGGACTAGTGAATATCTGTTTCCCTCCTTACAAAGTGTAACTTACAAGTGTAGCTCACACGTTGCAATTAGCCGGCCCTTCTGGCTTTCAAAAGTTTAAAAAGGGCCACCCAGTGACAGTTCTTAATTTTGATGGACAATTAATACAATACGAAGGTCCTTCAGATATAAACCAATAACAAATTAAACTGAGCGAACTTTACAGCACAGGATAAAGGTCGACGTAGTATTACAGTGTAAACAGCAGGCAATTGTTTAAAGTACATAGAAAATAACAGGAAATGTGCATCAACATATAAATAAACTGAAAATGGGTTTTACCCTCAGGTTCCAGAAACTTTACTCCATTGGCCTACATTTCGCATTTGCTATTTAGTTTTTAATTTCTACCATCTAATATTATAGTACAAGGGCCCTTTATTTTTACTATAGCAAGCTAAACCTAACGATTCACTGCAGTGCCACAAGTTCACATAGCAGGTGTCACCGTTGTAATAGCATTATAATAGCAGTGATAGAGTTTAATAAAACACATAGCTAGGTAGCCAAACCAGCTGTATTTCAACTACGCATTATTACCCATTATCATGTATCGCTAGCAATTTAGAGATGCCAGGAAGCCTAACTGCATGCCTTTGGCCTTGCGGGAGAGAATACGTGCAAACCCAACAAGCAGAGCACAGGTGGTGTTTGAACCCACAACCTTGAGACAGATTGCTTCCCATTAAATCTGCTACGCCAGAAAGAAAACTCTTTCTGATGCACTCTCCAAACGCACGACCACGGACTGTGATGTTAATGCCGTTTGTATAGGGACCGATGTCCTAAAGGCCCCGGAAAGCAGCAGCGTACAACAAGGTGGCCCGGTTCCCTGCTTGGACCCGATCACCACGAAGGTTCAGGAGTGCTGTAGAAAATGGAACCAGGTAACAGCACCCGGTATTGCAACCCCCCCCCCCCCCCACAAGATAGTAATAAAGAGACAACCTGCTGCACGTATAAGAGACTCTGCCTCAGAGGAGCGCGTCTAAACAAACAGTACACCAAAGGCCCGGTGTGTGGGATACAGACCAAACATTTATTCTGAAATGTGACTTTTCTGCATGAATGAGTGCACACAGTCGGATTGCTGCAGAAGGAGGGACAAATATATTGCATCTTCTCCTTTTCCCGGCCTAATAAAGAAATTGAAATTCTGTCCATCACTCTGTCCTGTTTTATTTTAAAATTTCACCGGCGCTGGAGTCTAAACATCCTATGATGAAACCATATTATCTCTAGTGCAAGGCGTGCATTTTGCATTAACAGCAATTAATAAGACTTCAAACATACCGTATGTGCACATATAGACAGGGTTATACGCTTGTAGCAGGTCTATTTGAAAACATATTTTCAAGTACTCGCTCGAGTTTGTTCATGCTAGAAAGAATTGAATTTTACATGCACACGCCGACCCATAATATCCGATTTAATATTTTCAATCAGCAGATTTTCATTGTGTTGCGATCCGCCCTGAAGTTATGCGGCATTGTGGACTAAGCCTGATTTTCGCAAATCTGATCATGCAGCAGTTTGCGAGATTCCTCATTGCACTTGTAATTCGATTGTCTTTACCTTGATATTGGATACAATATATTTGAATTACAAGCCTCTTCAAATAGAATTTGAAACCTCTTAATAAATCCTTCCTTGTTATATTATCACATTTGCTTGTATTGAATTAATTCTCCCGTTGAAGCATAGCACCACATTCATTATACTTGAATTCTAAAACTTCCATTTTGATTGTTAAAAGGTGCATGCGATCCCATCAGCACATCCCACAGAGGTGGGCAAACACATGAAATGCACACGGGACCACGGAAACAGGCCGAACCGGCGAGTCTGCGCAGACGACTGTCACGAGAGACCAGCTTCGCTGTTTTGCAATCAACAAGCCATCTGCTCAAGCCAGCAAGTCAGGAGCTTGTCTGGTTGACTGTCATCCAGGTGTCATCCAGACCTCATGGTGCCAGAGAGCGAGCTGGCTGATGGACAGCCCTCTGGCTGGGAGTTTTGCTTGCTCTGGGCTGCTGGTGACCAGCATGAACTACAGCAAATTCTGCGGCACCACCGGTATCCCAGAATGCCTCAGGCCACTCATCTAATGCAGAGCTTTGGAAAAGCCCCCCCGATGGGGTGAGCCCCCTCTGCCCTAATCCTTCATCCGCTCAGACCCATCCTCACCAGCCCATAAGGGGCCCTGCCGCCTGGAGAATCCACTGGTTGGGATAAAAGGATAAGACCTGCACCAGTCTGATTACTTACATCTGGCCCGTACTGTAAATCCCAGCCCAAGAGTCCCCTGCAGAGCTGCGTTGTTTACAGTGCAGTGTGGATAAGGTAGCTGTGCAAAACGGCCACCCACCCTGAGCCGGACACACTGGGCCCGCCTCATGGCAGCGTGGCAGTGACCTGCTGGCACTGCACTGCCTGCTGATGCCAGAGGGGAGGGCGGTGCTGGGGGGAGGAGTGTGGTCAAAAGTCATGATGTTTCACCTTAAAAATATTAGCAATTATCATTCTTTGTAATCATGAGTGTCTAAATAACATTATTACAAAAGATAACATTGCGTAAGAATCAAACATTGTGTAAGAATAAAAAATGCTTAATGTCATTACTTCCTCCACTTTTTATGAGTGTAAACAGAGTCAACAAAAATGTGTGATAAATTTCATATTGAAAATCTTCACTGCAGACACTAGAAATAGATTCACTCTGTGGGCAGGCAGTTTAACTTTCAGAAAATCTTTGGGGTTGAACTTAAAAACCTTTATCTGCAGTGCCTTCCATCTGTATGAGTCGTGCGAATCATTTGTGCGTGTTTAGCAGCAGTAAGCTCCATGTGCACGGATGCTCCTCTGCGTCCACCATTATACTGTGTTCCACATCCTGAGGTAGTCATGAAAAAATAATGGAATGCAAATGGTGCGCCGTGGTCAGCCAGAATTACTGCATTATTGACTATTGAGTAAACATGTTAAAATTGAAATGTCTTCATTTGAGAATGAAGCTACAGGTGAGAATCATCTGTGAATCTCTGTCAGCGGCTCCTAGATCCTGCTACATTTGCTGCTTGACTTGTAGGATTCACCTACTTGGGCTGATTGACAAATTAATCCCGGCAGGATTAAACAGCGTTCCAATGGGAAAGGAGAGATTCATATACTGCTTCTTGTCATACCTTTAAATCCCAAGAGCCTTGAACCTAAATCAGGTGATATCTTTCGATCATTTTGGCAAAAAAATTTCATGCATTTTATTCACGTTGTTGAATATAAATGGTAACACTTTACATTAATTGCACCTTCCCAATGCCTTTATAAAGCATTCATAGAACATTCACAAGTGGCATGTAAGCATACTTTAACAACTTTAATATACATTAATGATAAACATTATGCAATTATACGATTATAATGTTTGTTATTATCCATATAATGGTTGTTATCAATGTATAATAAAGCTGTTAAGGTATGTTAGGATGTTAAGGTATACGTATATGCTGCTTATGAATGTTCTATGAATGCATTATGAAGGGGCAGTTAATGTAAAGCGCTACCAAATGATTTGTCTTGTCTGGTAGGATGCTTAAATGTGTTGTAAAGGACGCTTCTTGGAGGTAAAGTTCTTCTACCTTAAATAATACATTTTATTATTAGTGATTTTTGGTCTAGAACATTGATGTTAGTGCCGCTAGATGTCTAGAAAATATCCAATATTTTAGTTCTAACTATACTTCTGTACAGTGTGTACTTGCTCTGCTGATCTCTGGGAAATGTAAAGCACGGTTAAGAGGTCTTGGGACTATGATATTGATTTTAATGTCTTTCATTTAACTGGTTACTGTCTCTATTGACTGCAGTTAGATAAAGAGTGCTAAGCCATCTTAAGGTAAATAAACTCAGGCCTCTGTACTGGTACACCATGCACTGTATCAGTGGTTGTAAACAAACAATTGCGGAATTCTGCATTATTACTAGTGGACACAGAAGTCTTGCAATATGGCAACACCGGAATGGTGTGGATGACCCTGTAAAGATCCTTCCGAAAGCTTGTGGGGTCCTCTGATATATATGGAACCCTTTGAGCTCTTAAAAACTCATTGACGATGCTAATTTGACACACAAATGTAACACCTTACATAACAATGCATTGAAATCTCACACCAGTTTTTCCCAGAAGAAAAGATTCAGAAGCTCATAAATGTACTCAGTTCCAGTTCCACAGTTCTAAGTCCACATTTTCAGGATTTGTTCTCCAAATCTATGTGATACATGTACATGACAGTGACAGGAGGAATAAGGTTTAAAGCCCCGTTAGGGGTCATTGTGCATGACCAGTCAGAAAATGCTTCCAACCAAAGGTAAACTTCTGCTTCTAATCTGCAAAACCTCCTGACACTAAATACGGCAGAGTGGCCTGTCAGTTCTGATGACTGCATCACCAGGAGCTCAAAGACCACGGCAATACAAATCACACCTCACTCTTAGCCGTGGTGAATTCTGCACGTTAAAGGATGGTCAGCCTGTGTGATTGCATGTATGTGTCTGTGTGTGTAAGTATTACGTACCGTCCCCATAATCATTAGCATTCAATTATGTTATTTAACAGCGGATTTGGGGGGAGGGAGGCAAAGAATATGGATGTTGATAATGTTATATAACACATAATATGCAGTGAATGACCATATATGACAAACAGTGCCATCTAAATGCCTGGCTACATTAGTTAACTTTAAATTATGGATTATAACAGCAGGTTATCTATATGTGGCTGCACCTGGCCAGGTCCTGCAGATTACACCTCATTATGCTTCATGAACTCTGCTGTACTGTAAAGCTCAGTTGGGGACATCTCCCAGGGATCATCTGGTGTCAGCAGAGCACATGATAGGTGCTTCATTTTACATCTGGTGCTGCTTTTCTATATTTAATACTGTCCGACTCATCGATGGAAGCGGAGAACCAACAAATTCTGTCAGACATGTTCTTTGCCACTTCTTGTCATCGTGTCACAACCTTCTGTTGTGATTTACTGCTTCGGAGATCCATACCAATGGAGCATTTTCTCAGGAAATGCTTAAATATTACATTTCACATTTGATTACTATAGATCCACAGCTGGTACCTAATGATTAATTGATTACTTAAGCATTAAACAGCGGCAGAGAATTATAATATAATTTAGGCATGGAGAACGTTTGATTTTTCTGTCTGGTTTCTGTGTTAAAGGTGTGGATGAGCGTTATGGCATACAGGCAATAGGAGTACATCGCAATATTTGCATGTGCAGTCACCGCATGACCACCTTAGTATAGGATCTGAAATCTAGTTCATGTCTAAGCTCACGTGCAAGGTACAAAGTTGCACATTTTAAACTAAGCATATATTACAGTATTGTAACGTTTGTGCCCTTCAAAGTGCGCTCTGGTCAGCGGAAAGATCGTACAACAAATTACCGCCATCTTCAGGTACAAAGAAAACGAGCACCACTCGTGTTACGAAATGCGCGGAGAATCGTGACTAAAATAGCTCATTTTAGATGTTTTGAAGAATGCACGGTATATTTATCAAGTGCATAATTTTTCACAAAATAAGGTTCCTACGTTCACATGATTGAATTAGAGCATTTTGCACAGACATGGAAATGATAATGACTGATTAAAAAGCAAAACAAATCCTCCCATAGACATTTAAACGGTCGCACAATGTAAGGTAGCACAATGTAATATACTCGTAATATAAATTATGTAAATGCAATTTAACTGGTTGATTTTTTTATTTCCTGAATGTGTTTTTCAGCCGGTGACTGCAGGAATTTACATGGCATTTGTATGGAAAACTAATTTCCCGAATGCGCCATTCTACCGCAAAGAGAGAGTATTTATATCCTTAACATATTTTATTCTATGTTGTTTATATATATATAGCGCTTCAACGATGAAATCGTGAGCGCGGCACAAATAATGTAAAATGACTGTCTAGTACAATTTGCAGGCACCCTATCCGCAGGTCGCTGTAATCTTGATTTCGACTCCTCAATTTACCCGTCCTCAGCAACTTGATTTATTTCTTAGATCTTGTACCTTTGTAAATGGCTCTCTCATTTAACAATCATATGATGTCTTGGAATTGGACTTAATTCATATGCGACCTTAGCGCAATACGGGGCTCGCATAGCAATGCGTATATTTAAAATCCAAGCATCTCAGTCTCACGTCCACATGAAGAGGATAGCACATACACTGCTGTGACTGTGGGCATATGGACGTGGGTTCCCTAATGGTGCAACATACATGTCATCTAGACGTGATCGCAAGCAAAGCAGAATCTTGTTAAAAACAACTCTACGAGTTACCTCAGTGTCGTAGATTTTGGGGATTAATGAGAAGGAGTAGAGTCTGGACTCTCGTATGTGCTGAATGGCAAGCTGGACAGCGGGGTCGATCCCTTGACTGATGCTGCTCATACGCGCTGATTCATTCATCGGCATCAGGACCATGATGGGCAACTCTTCACCGTCTTTCGTGTACCAGCTGTTGTCCAGGTTGCGGCCGGTGTTGTCATTGCAACCCCTTGATAAAACCGGTCGAAATACCACGACACACAGAAGCAGGCATCCCGACACCACGACCATCTCCGATCTGCATTTCCTCGGGGATGGAGCCATGCTATCTGTACAGGACGGCGAAACAGATGCACCCTTTCAGTGCCTTAGCATTTCAGATTTGGTGTGTTGAAGTGGACGATCAACTTGGGGAAATCGGGTACATTAAATAATAAATGAGGCGGCAAAACCAAGCGGATCAATCAACTAACCAATGAATCAATCGCGTCTTCTGTCTTTTGAAGAACGTATCTCGGTGAGCTGTAGTCTCGTTCAATTGCGATTCCTTGTTTATCCTCCAAAACGCCAGCTTTAGGACTAGTGATACAGCTGGTGTGATTAGGTCGAAGAGGTTGTGTTACAAACGTTATACGCCGAAGATCCTCTTCCCTGGTGTCGGTGATCCACAACACTGCTTCCTAATGTCTCTCCAAGTCAATCTCTCTTTTCACCTCCCAGATAGTGCCATTAAGACCACAGAAGATCATCACACTCCGGTAGTCAGTGCGGCAACAGCCAATGCGTAAAAAAATATATAGAAATAAGTAATTCTGTAAACGGTCAAAGTCAGCCTCTTGCGATGCCAGTTGTCAAGAACACAGATCCACCATCCGAGTACATTCCCGATGAAAAAACATGAGGGTGCATTCCTGCCAGGAGAACGTCCTGAAGACTGGACGCGGAAAGGTCGTAATTGACAGACTGACTATATTTTAAAAACCAGGCTACAGCCCTTTACATCAGACGATGGAGCCTGAGTAACGCTGCCGCCGATGTCACTGCCTAAGCGCTTTTGAACGGCGCTTCACTTACTCACTGCTGCCGCCGCCGACCGGAGCGCGCGAGCGCGAGAGCCGTGCGCGCGACTGATTAGAATAAAAACCTCATGACAGTGATGTGTGGGATCCCGATCATGCCCTGAAAGGCACGCGCAAAGCCCACTGTCGCTGTTTAAGGACTGCGAGTCTCGGTTTAAAGCGTCAGAAAAAAATAAGGGAAAATGAAGATGCAATTATAATTGGCATAGGATCTTAAATTCTAGCAAAATGGATTTTATTATTATTTATTATAAATCTTATCTTTTATTATAGGTGCATGGACAGAAATAAGCATTTTAATTAACATTAGTTTAGTATTAAGCAGGACATGGAAGCACTCAGATACAAATATAGCATAGCTTGAAGATTTGAGTGTTTGACCTGAGACAGGGATTACAAATGCACATAAATTAAATATTTCAAAATACTCGAATGTATAATAAGCCCGGGCAGTAAAGTGTCAATGCATTTAAAACGTCTGCTTTCAAAACAGTCTTTGTCAATATAGGTTCTAAAATGCCCTTTAATAAATAGTGCCACCTAGCAAAATGTACTGAAGTATGACAACTAGGCTATAAAAAGAAGCGTCTTACTCCAATTTGACTTAATTGCAAAATATGCAGTGATTTTTATATAAACGGTTATGTTTTGTTAATCGTTTTATATGTCAGTGACAACATAAATTAAGCAAATTAAAACTCATTAACATTTAAAACATGTACATTAAAATATCTACTGTGAAACCATTTAGAGGGGAACCCATCTTGGGTTGTTCCCTGCCTCGTGCCCATTGCTTCCGGGAAAAGCTCCGCACCCCCCGCGACCCAGTAGGACAAGCGGTTTGGAAAATGGATGGATACCATTTAGATCAGTCCACTGGTGTGTGTGGGAAGTAGATAGGGATGCTATCCATGGTTCTGAATGAACAAACAGGCAGTCCGATCTAGATGTATATACTTGAATGACGCTATTACCGCATTCAGTAAAAATACATGTGGATTTTTTGCCTGTAAAGGCACAGGCTAGAGTGCAGTTTATAGGCCTACTCACTTTTAAAAGCTCATGTTTGCTTGTAGGCAAGAAGAATTTATTTTCCCAGGCAAAGCCAAATATAAACGCCTTTTTAATCACACTATAGATATTACATTTTGGGAGTATTTTTAGAACTTAGGTGCGATAAACACAAATTAGGAAAGCAACGTTATGGTACGAGCTTTATCGGGTATTATTAACTTGGGATCCAACTAATTACTGACCCCATAAAGCCAAAGCTTTTTATTGGTCTATTATTCTTACTCCAGTTCCACTGGGGGGTTTGTTACTTGTCTGTTGTTACTATTTAGCAGTGTTCATAATCGTCCAATAGATTCAGACTTGTTCAGTAAGTGAGCTTTTTTTAGTTTTATAATTTTCTTATCGAGGTTATATTGGAAGCCTAACTTGAACGGTTATAGGCCTACTGATGTAAAATCTAAAGTGAATTGGCGAGTGTATTAAACAGCAGGCTTTGAACATCTAGTTGGCATGCGGAAAAAAAAAGCTTTCTCCGTTTAAGCAGTATTTTGGGACCATATTGCATATTATAGCTACTCTTTGCAACGTCAGAGAAAATCGCGAAGCACAGATCTGGAGCGCGAATGCAGATGCAGACTAAAAGATACTTAGTTAAATTTTTAACGCATATACATTTTTTCCATATTTCGAACACCTCTGGATATCAGTATTTAATTTCAAACCGGCAAGGTATTTGGAAGATTGACTTGTGATATTTTCATCTAAAGAGGTCAGTTATAGATTCGCCTGCACAGTACTTTGTCGTTCATATTTGCTCGACCGACTTTATAGTTTTGAAAATGTACAGTAATAATTGCACAAGACAAGCTGTACTGTTATTCATTTTCGGTTTATCCCTTAACATTAGGTCTATTTAATTTTAGCTGTGTTGTCAAAATAATCTTAGCATGAAAACCGTTCCGTGATGATTATGGGACATTTGCCTGAAGCTACAGAAAAACGGCAATTAGTTCTGCAACGCGTATGTGCGGTTTTGCTTCAGTGAGGAATAACTCATATAGTACCAGAGATCCCCTACGCTTTGATTAATTATTTACATGACAGGTTAATAAAAATCAGTTGGCAGTTTTTACATAAATCTATAGTATAATACTTATCATGCGTGTAAGTCCCAATATCCATGTATAATATTAGAAAACTTCAGGTTGTTTTAGTAAAGAGCCAACCTTACTTTATTATTCTGACAGGAGGGCATCTTTAGTTAAGCATTCTGATCAAGGGCACAGTGGTGCAGATCCTTTCTTCAGAAGCACAGGCCAGGACGCGAGTAACAAACTGAACAGGACAGCAGATCATCACGGTGTGCTGTCTGGCTCAAGGAGCTTTGGGGACACTTATTCACCTGAGCTGCATGTCATTGTGAATATAACAAGCGAAATCAACTTAAACCAATATCAACAGAGGAAGAATATGCCAACTTTGCAGAGTCATAACTGGAATGGGTTCATACCCACAATCATGAAGACGTCAGATGATAAGTACTTTTTAACATACATGTCATGTATTTTTACATTCCCTTTTAAGTTCCTACAAATGTATATAAGTGTATGCAAATAGTATTGCGAACTTTAACCACATTGTTTATAGTATTTCTTATAAAATTAATTTGTCCTTGTTAACTAAGGAATTCCTATTAATTTTACGTATATTTTCATCTTAACATCGAGCCCTAAAACCATCAAGTTCTCGCTATCATTCGCCTTTAATTCAGTTTTAAAGTAATGGTCCTTTTCGAACCAAACTCGATCTTATTTCTATCTTTCATATTTAAGTGGAAGTGGTGGGCACAGCTAACCGACTAGTAAACTTTGATAAACCCTATTCAACGAACACTGTTTAATTTGAGAACGCTAAACTGATGAACCACTAAAAAAAGTTTGCGGAAGTTAACGATAATCGCTTAAGCCGCGAACTTTAGTTATAATAAATTCAGCTTCGTTATGGATTTTGACTCTGAAACTCTTAAAAGCACACCCAGAGAGCTGTTTAACTTTGGAGCCCCATCTGTCAAACTGGAGTGATTACGAGGGAATACCGAGCATACTTCCTTAACGAATTGGATCGTTGAATTCTGAAGAGTCTCCGGAATAAATTGAGCGATTTCAATTTTTTTTGTTTGTTAGCAACATATAAAGGCACCGTTTACCCTGAACTAGGAAGGATGGCCTCAACTCTTTTTTCCTCTTTAGCTCTTTTCATCAGAACCTGGAGAATACACGAAACAGGATTTCTTGCTTAGCCGGATAACTTGTCGGATTTAAGGTAGTCTGGGCTAAATGTGAGTGAACGAAGATAAAGTCCATTTAAAGTAGGGTACCTTAAATCCGACGAGTTATCCAGCCATGCGGAATATGTGATACAGGCCCATATTCTCCATTTAGTACAGGGTATCACCGTTTAAATGGACTTATTTATTTATTTGTTCACTTACATTTAGCCCAGACTACCTTAAATCCGACAAGTTATCGATCAATCCCTTCTTTTGTTTACACGTAGTCAGCGAACAGCGTGCCGGATAAACTGTTGCAGACCAGACAGGCTAAGAACAGACCATTAGATATTTGTAGGATTTGAGGATTTTAGGGATTACAAACGTGTTTGACCGTTAAACTTGCCATTTGATTTAACGGAACTAAATTTAGCGGAAGCTATCTGGTCGACTAGTATGGTTTTCCAAGTAAGTTTAAACGCCAAACCGCAAATGCAATAAATGAGCTTCACTAATTAGTAGTTGGCGGATTAGCGGAACAATGCCCACCACTGGTAAATCTGATTATTCCTTGAAGCATTTAAGGTGCTTTTTATGAAGACCCAGTAATGAATTTTGACCAGGCTTCCCTTTGCATGTATATACTTCCTTAATCACCACACTTCCTGCGGCTGGAGAACCTTTGAACCGCAGTCGCTGACCTGCTGCTGAAAGGTGCTTTGCCGCTGAACTCTGCAGGGAGCATTAGGCAAAGCTAAAAGGAACTGCTCAGGTAAGACACAAACATTATGTCAGTGACCCAGAGAGGGAGATAGAGAGCTTTTGTAATCATCAGGGTTGCCAACTCTCACGCATCTGGCATGACACTCACACTTTTTGATTCTTAGCCTCACACAAGAAATCTTACGGCAAATTTATATTATTCCATTATAAACCTAAAATTCGCTACATTAAAAGCCTTGGAGTAATTTGCAAACTCTACAGACTATTTACAAACTAAAACAAAAACTGTAAACATACATGTAAATCTGTGTACATGTGTGTGCATCCCTGTTTCAAAGACAAAATCTCAATCCAGTCAGGTGACAATAGTTGGCAACCCTAGAAATCATCCACTCTTTGCTAGGGAAACAGGAGCCAGGTGTGACTGACAAAGTCAGACTTCTAATCTGTGTGTCACAAGTGTGACAGGTTTTTTTAGGCTCTGTTCTATCACATGATTTTTCTTAATTCAACTTCGAAATATCACGGGACTGCAGTTGTTATCAGAGCACAGATTTCTTGTTTATTCCAAGACTGCTAGCAGCAATTTTTAAAGAATGATTTTGTCTGATACTTTATAGAAACTTTATTAAAATATATTAACGTGTAAAGAGATATAAAAACATCCCTGTGACCCTGACCAAGAAGATTGATGGATATAAAAACATTCCTGTGGAACCTGAAACGGATATTGCTTGCAAAATGCAATCTGTCAGGATCTATCAGTAGCACAGGCTCCTGTTGATCCAGCACATCCAGGTGTAACGAAACTCCATCTCCAATTATTTGAAAAGTAGACCCTTTCCACCAGAGTTCATCCAAAGCTCTTACCAAAGGATCTAACATCAAAAGTAGATTTGAGGCCATTCAAGATAATAACTTACCAGACAGATATAGAAAGACAGCAAATAATCTAATGAAATTTAGTAGTACCATCATTGAAGAGTTAAAGCTGACTGGCTGTCTAAACCTCAGACAGGCTAAAGTATGCTAACATTAGGGTGATTATTTGCCATTTCATATGCATTTAAACTGGGTTTCCTTTTGGGTACAAGAAAATAGAGGTCATTTACTCGCTATGAATGTCTCTAAATTTCTAACACCAGAAATAGGATTCATCTGCTTCTGGCTGGACATAAACTTCACTCTGGTCCTTACCTACTCTGTGATCAGCAGCTAAAGCACTGCATGCCTGTTCCTTCATCTTATGACTAATTTTAACGGTTCACTTCAGTTTATGTGAACAATAAAAGAACATTTCAAACACAGATATGGTCATCTCTCGGCATACAAAAATAAAGCTGAATGTGACATATATGTAATAAATAAACATTGGCAGATCCACCATTGTTTAGCATAAAAGGTTTCAGATCAATATTAAAATTGTGAAACTGGACAAGCTTGGTTCAGAGGCAGCTTTCCAAAGCCCTTACTCTACCTTGTCATTAAATCAGAGTCTTTATTGCAAGAAAATCAAATCTGCACGTCTAGTCTAATGGATTTGAGGTCTGGTGACTGATTAGGGACTTTCTTAATTGTATTCAACTTTACGCTATAATTTGCATTTGGATGACTTGAAGGATCTACAGTTGTTGTACAGGATCCACAGCTCTTGTTTAAGGTTAAGAGGTAACCGCCTCCAGGTTGACATAGCAACAGCCAACTCATCGTTTGTCCTCAGCCTGTCCGAATTGGGGAGGGGGCTTTGGTCTTGCTAAAGCTGTCACATAGATCTGCTGTAGGTCTCTGAACAGCGTGACTGGTTTCCTGCCTGTAGTTTGATCCCTAGCTCGCTTCTTCCAGGAAGACACTCCTGGGGGCTCACAGGCTAATCATGTTCCTAGCTAGTAACACATAAGGAATCCTTCTGTTCTTTATGCATGTGAAGCACAACTGGTTGAGGGAGAGCTCACCCATCCTCCATCTGTGCTTGCTGTCTTGAGTAATGTGCGTGATGCAGCTTTGAGGCATAGGGGTTACTTGGTACGAAACAATTGTGCCTTCTTCATCTTAGATCCGTTTAATGGACAGCTCCTTCTGAGGTCTCTCTTCAAAGCAAAAAAATAACATCGAGAACCTTCTGGGAGATATATTTGGTGGTTAGAGTGGAGGAGGATGATAAGATGGGAAATGCTATTTCGTTTATTTATAGAGAGTCACATGGTGTATCACTCAATGGATCACAAAGGGTCATAGGGGACCTTGAACCTATCCCAGGCAGCATAGGGGACAAGGCGGGGCTACACATGTTATGGCAGTGCATGATGAAGGGAGGGACGATCCACATAGTGGCTCACAATAAAACAGGGCTTTATTGATGAAATGGACACAAAGGGAAAATCAGAAAACAAAAAGACTACAAGTGGTCAAAACAAAACTAGTGAAACTGAAAACTAAGGCAAGGATAGGGAACTACAGTAACTAGCATGAACCACCGAGGAACAGAACTAGAGCAAGCATTTGGGGTACCTTACT
Organism: Brienomyrus brachyistius; assembly: GCF_023856365.1. Taxonomy (NCBI): domain Eukaryota; kingdom Metazoa; phylum Chordata; class Actinopteri; order Osteoglossiformes; family Mormyridae; genus Brienomyrus; species Brienomyrus brachyistius. The sequence continues at coordinate 8,978,636 of NC_064555.1, read as the reverse complement.
ACTAAAAGGCACTAGAGAGTAGGAAACAGTGAAAGAAAAACACTGAGGGCTATCACCACTAGGAGAGATCGAGGAACACAAGTAAACAAGAACATAAGCAAGACACCGGCAGGGTAACCAGGGTAACAACACATATATTTACCATATTGGAAATTATGGGGTAAAATGAAACCAAAGTAATAAAAAAGGTGTCCGACCTTGCACTCATGATTGAAGGGATGTCTGCCTCTAATCCACATGCTCAGCCCATCAAGCCATGTGGCAGCCCAGAGAGCAAGGGAATCACACTAGGGCAACACCAGTGGGAACTGCTGGCCAAGCGGCGAAATGGCCCGCGGGACAGGGCCAAACGGGCACCAATCCTGACAACACTCTGGACAATATGCAATTCATATTCAGAAAGATTTTGTGCAATTTTATTCTCCCAAACAAGAACTTCTTGTTCACAATTTATTTTTATAAATATTCACTCCAGCAGCAGAGTTTGCTTTTGCAAGCTTAGCCCTATAATTATCTCAACTATTGTGTCTCTGGTCTCACCATCCTTCAGTGCCCAGAAACCCTTGGCATACTGGCAGGGTCTCCATTTGGGGATAAGTCACAGGCAGCAGGAAAGAGAAGGGGACAAATTAATGTCTGAGTAGATGTGGGTCTATCCCACGTGTGGGCAACATATCTTCAAGTATATCACAGCTCAGATCTCAGACACACAGATACATGATTTATTTTTTTTATAAGGACTGGCTGTGAACATCGGAAAGCACAGAAACCAGGAAGGTTAACAATGCTCAGTTTAATAGTTGTTATATGGATATTAATTGATTAACCCCATCAAAGGCAGTGTTTCCCCTACCATTATATTAGGGGGGGGGGCGCCCCATCTCCCCAACGACACCACCCACCCCCCCCCCCTTGAAGGTCAAGTTAATTTTATTTATATAATATAATATATATAATATAACATAAGAAATGTTCTGATGTTTAGTTCAGTTGTTATATTGACTGCTGTCATTAAAAGAAACACATGAACACCATGAATCCTGTCGGTGTCCATCTGCCGCCCCCCCCCGCAAGTCGTAAACCTAGGGGAAGGTATTCCTAACCCTCAGCCACCTGCCATGGTTATGATGATGTTTCTTCCAGATATGTAAATGATAAAACCTGGAAAGAAATGGACTAATTGGTAACCATGATCACTGTTGCCCCCAAGCTTCTGAGCAATGTAAGACACTCCCCCAGAGCACTTGGGGGTGAGATGCACGCTGCGAGCCTTATTATGCATTAATAGGTTGCAAATCAGCTGTAATACCAAATCGTCCTTAAGGAGTTGTGAGCAGAATCTGGTTCTGTAGAAGAGTTCATCTTGATTGAGGAAGAAGCTTCTGGTAGGGTTCAGTGGCTGTTCGTCTTACAGCCTCGGTCTACAGTGCGTGCTCCCTGATCGCTTTTTGTGCTGATTCGGGCCGGTCCCAGCTGTCGTTTATCAACAACACCGCTTGAAACTGGGCCAAATTTCTCCAGATCACACTAGACCGAGCCCCCAGAAAATTCGCTGGTCATAAGAATTTGAGATTATCGATTTAATATTGAATGAATAGCAATGTTGGTGCACGTCAGCTTGAGGCGGCGTTGGACCTGAGAAGATGATTGACAAACGGAGGTTTTTATCCTCTTTGGTTCTGTGAGAAGCCTGCAGTCCAAGATGTGGGACAGTTACGTGATTAATAGTGTATGAGAGCAGAAGTCACAGTGTTGGATTTTCAAGCATCGCTAATAAATCATTAACGACTCCACACAGAGACGCCACTGAATATAGAATTCATTGCAGAAGAAGGGAACATCACAAATTACAGCTAATCACCACCAAAGCTGAAGCTCGATATATATGTATATTTTTTCATCATGCAATACTTTGTCATTATTTATCATGTAATATTTGTGTCACAGTTTAATATTTTATTACTGCTCTCATTTCGCCATTCGCTATTACCCAGGTCCAAGGCGCTACAGAAAAATAGCAATGGTGAAGGGAGTTTATCGTCTGTCCTGAGCAAACGCTCATTTTACGTAGTTTTCAGAACAACTTCGAGATTGAACTTCCTTAAATGGCCTCTTTCATAACTCCAAGAGAGGCTTATTATGTAAAGAATAAAAAAGAACTTCATGACTGTATTATTATATACCATTGTGCATGTATTATAGTGCCAGTGTTGCAGATTGAAGCTTCAGACATCTTATGCGAGCCATTCTTTAGCATTTAGTTTCATTAATGCTCGGTTTTAACGTGACTCAAACCAGCCATAGAAAGGTAATGAAAGGAGAACAGTGATTCATGTGTTACTTAGTGGGCAGGTATCCACAAAAAGCACCAGCGCTCACAGTCGGTGCTTTTATTAATCGAAACACGACACAGAGACAGGACTGGCTCTTTCATGGAAACAAAGGAGCATCAGAAAAACAAAAACCCCCCGGCAGATGGGAGTTGGTGCTGGGCGTGTGCACCCCCTCCAGCCGACCATTCAGCGACTCCATCAGGTCCAGGTGAGCTCCCCCTTCCTTGGGGAGGACGGGCTGCTTACCTGAGATTGTTACTTCAGCCCTTGGTGCCTCTGACTGCCACACGTTCCCTTAAAAATACATTTCAAATTGTCTTGTCTTAAGGAAGGAAGGACTTATGGGCAGGTGATGTGGTGAAACAAAAGGGGGTTTATTGAACTCAAAGAACAGAGATCGGAAGTAAACAAGATCATGAGGGATCTACGGTAAAATGGGAGGAGTGGAACAAAGAAGGACACAGGCAACAAGAGGGTTCGACATCAATAACCGGACTGGGGAGCACAGGACTGGGAAGCACATATACAGTATATGGAACTTAATATATACGAGGGAAGTAACAAGAGCCAGCTGGGAGTGATTTCCATACAAGGGCTACGAACAACAGGCAAAACAAGAGGGACAGGCGTGTCTTAACAGGCTGGAGACGGGCAGGGATATGACAGTGTTTAGTGCATGTCAAATGATGCTATCGACTGGGCTTCTAAGCTATTGATTGAAATAAGACATCAACCACAACAATGATTAGATATATTGTTCACTTTCACCATTAACCATTCCCACTGAAATGTCTTCCATTGTTTGTATGTATTATATCGTAAACAGCTTTAACAGTGAGTCTCTCAATAGCTTTACACATATGGGTGTGAGGAGCTTGGACCCCATCCCTAGCAACATAGGGCACAAGGCAGAGGACATAAGGGGGTTATGAGAGGACGCCAGTTCATCACAGCCCATAAAACTAGTGAGAGCATGCATTTATTCTACTCAGTAGGTGCTCGAATCAGCCAAAGTCAAAGTTAACAGCCGACATTTAAAATCCACTTCAAAGTAGTTGTTAGACTGTGATTGAACCTCATAAGGGAGTGTCTTTAGCAGAGCAGGTTCATGTGTGTTGTCAGCCATACTGCTGCTTCTGTATTTTGCTTTAGATGTGATTTCTGAGGGTGACACAGTGGCTTGGTGAATAGCACTGTGCTGTCACCCAACCTCCCTGTCCCCTGGGTTGTGAATTTGACTACCACCCTTGCACTGTGTGTGAGTTTCTCATTGTGTTGTATGGATCTCTAGATACTCCCGAAGTCCCAGAACTTGTGTGAACTGGCATCACAGTAAGTGTCCACAGTGTGCTTGTGTGGCCTGTCATGGGCTAGTTCCCTCCCTGGGTTTCCCTAGCTTTGTGCCTCAGGGTCTCCCCAGCCCCAACCAGAAGAAACAGCTATAAGATGGATGAATGTGCTTACTTTTGCGATTTGAAAAATAAAACCCCGGTCAGAATTGCCAAAGTTCCCTCATCTTGTGAACAGAAATATAATGAAATATTGCCTTGTCAAAGTAAGAAGAAACATTGAGCTAATACCCTTTGTCATTATAGGCCACTACTGGGGTCACGGGGATGATGGTTTGTGGTCTAGAAGCCTCTTATTGGCCAGACAGAAGAAATTAAAGAACAAGTTGCAGAGCAGATTGAATTTTGAAACAGATGACACACATTTCCAAAACACAATGAGGTTCTATGACTTTTTCGTGTTTTAATCTGTACTCTCAACTGGTTGAATATATTTTAAAGTTTGTAAGTCTTGCCCATCAACCTGAAATCTGAATAGTCTTTGTGTGGAATTGATGTCCCCATCACTTATTTTTCTCAGTGGGTTTATTGCCATGTGAAGTAATTTCTTTTCTTACGAAACGTTTTATTATTGCCATTAAAAAGGAAGTTTAATCTCTTCAGTGGTGCAAATGTGGGCAAAATCGAACCGGTTAATTGTTCTAGTCTTCTAAATGTTTTTTAATTGGGTTGTATATGGATGTAGTCAGTCAGACATCAATCAGAAATATAATATGAACCTGTATTTCCATTGTGAATTGGAAAATGCGTGACAGACAGGGCCAGAATTATGACTGAGCAAATTATATTTACATCATTTATCTGATGGAAATGGCAGTTGATAATGTAGAATATGGGAATCGTTTAAGGATAATGTTAACCTGATCTTTCATTTTACATTCTTGTTATAACGTGTCTCAGACTTTGCAACCACAATGACTGTGACTGAACTTTGTAAAGCGCCAAAGGTTTTGTAGTCTTTGTCTAAAGGACCGGCAGGCCTAACATCATTGTTTGACCTCCTTTGACAGTTGCTCCGCCTTATTTTTCATTTGTTGGAAAACTGAGACAGGAAGATTATAAGAATGAGGCCTCCTGTTGAAAGTAGGTCGCCCAAAAGAAACAGGGTCAACTCAGGCCATAGCTCAGATTTATAAGGGATGCTTTGACATTTGTCTCAGTCAAAACGATGGTGTCCTGTAACACACTGTCAAATAATCACCCTGTCATTTTACTTCCTTTTGTGTCCTCCTTGGCTTGTACACAGACAAAACAAAACAGTGATCTAGTTCAACAGACTTCCTAATTGCAATGCCCCGTATATATGGATTAACACTAGGTTCTACAAATTGTGCCATGGTAGAGTAGGTAAGGAACCAGGGAGAAAAAAAAAAAACGTCCTTTAGAACCAGGACAGATGAAGAAACAGGAACATCAACACCCCAAAAATAACAGATATATACATAACCTGTCTGAAAGCACCGAGACGTCCCATTTACGATTACCCATTTTACACTTCGTTAATGAAATATTTAATTCTATCACTCATTTCTTCATTTGTTATATGTTTTTATATGGGCAGACTTGAGGGAGAAACTAGAATAGAATTTGATAGAATTGCAGTCCTCTACTCATCCCTGTGGAGGTTTTAGGTGGGTTTCAGTTATTTCAACTTGTTCTCTGCGAGAGACACGCATGAATATATGCAGGTGAGAACAAGTTTTAGGGTCAGAGCACAGAATTAGCTGGTGTCCAGCAGTCCAGGAGCAGCTGGGGTTAAGGGCCTTGATCAAGACACAGACAGTGATACGATTAACCTGCCGTCCACAGTATTTGAGCCCATGACCTTCAGGCTGGGGTGCGCCCTGCGTGGGAAACCAGTTAGCTTATTTGAACTTTACAAAGGATCACTCTCATTCATTAAAAGGCTGCACAAAAGGCATGATGTTTTGTCTATCACATCTGTGGTGTTATAAAGGCATTTCTGAATACAAAAATAATTGGTAACGCTCTTCATAATGCCTTTATAATACATTCGTAGAACATTCAGCGCACATTCAAAATGCATTCATATAATATTCATGAGCAGCATGTAAGTATACCATAACAACCTAGCAAACCTTAACAGCCTTAATATACATTAATAACAAACATTATATGATAATAGCATGTATATTTAAGCTGTTAAGGTATGTCAGGATGTTATGGTGTACTTACGTGCTGCTTATGTATGTTCTACGAATGCATCAAAGGCTTTATGAAGGTACAGTCAATGCAAAGTGTTACCAAATATAAGTGTCAATGTAAAGCGTTACCAACTTTATCTCAGAAAAGAGACATACAGGGATAAATAATTTGGCAATTTTCAAAATGTAAAAGTCTAGTGATACAAATCATAGATGTAGAAAATCTAGAAGGTGTTTCTGGCTACTTATTTCCAACCTGATACGGTAGGATGCAAGTCTTTCAGCTTATACCAGCGTGCACATACCTGTACCACATCGCCCTCATTCCCATTACGGGAGGCTAAACTAGGTATGAAATGCAAATTAAAAATCCCGCTGCTCCATGATGGCAGCCTGTCAGCCCGTCAAAACCGTTCCCTGTTTCGGGTGCAGTACGTAACCGCAGAGTAGATATTAATTAGAGCCTGAGGCGAATGTGGGACGGGCACAGTGGTGAGACGGGCCTCAGTGTCACATGAGCCCTGGGACTCTTATTAAAAACTGTCATTCTCATTAATGGGCAAAACACACAAGGCCGAATTAGAACAGCAGGCTTGACTTCAGTCAATCTGATTTCTCTGCTTGGTTCTTGTGCTTCGTTTTCAGGACAAAAAAAAAAAACAGACGACAATTCAGCATCCAGACATAAAAATACTAACGGTTGACATAAGCCAACGAGGTGGGCCAGAGCGAGCTCAGAATGAGTTTGACAGACTGAGAGTCAAACCCCTAACATCATTATTTGGACAGGGTGTACAACATTCATCCTACTTTTGCACTGAGAGTTTAATTAAATAGGGAAACCGCTGGGCAGGAGCAGGCTTTGCCAGCAAATCAAAGCCCGTTTCTTATGCCGGTCCACAGTAAGCACGCGCCACATCGATTCCCTTCCAGAGCGATCCATCACTGTCTAAGCAGCTAGATATCCATGCCACGAACGCTGGCCTTCTGCACATTTTCTGAGCCTGCCCCAGTCCCCCCCAACCTCGTGAAGACCTGCTCCCAGCAGCCTTTGTTCTATGAGCCCTGCTGTTGACCAGAACATCAGAAGGTTTCGTGTGAGCGAGCTCTGGGTTTAGCTTCATCACCCGTCCCGAAATAGCAGCTCTTCCTGCAGGGACCTGCGGGCGGTTCTCCTACAAAGCTGCCAAAATTACCCCTGGCTAATATTCCTGTCAAATGAAATGCCATTTAAACTTTCATTCCCCGATGAAGTTAATCGAATCATTATTTCAAAGGCTCCCAAGCTGGCTGTCTTCCCTTCAAGGAGTGTTTCCAAATTAAAAGCTCACCAACTGCTTGACCATCACATATGGCGTACTTTAACGTGGAACAAACCCAATGTCTGTGTGAAATGCCGATAGCATACATTTAGGTCCTGACCAGAGGTGTCATTTTATGTATTGTATATTACAGCTATTTGGTCAAGCCTGAAACTGGAGTTTTACAGACCCACAAAGCAGTAATGCATGCAATAGATCATACATAAATGATTGCTAAATTCTGGGAATTTTCCCATTAATTCCCATATATTCCCATTAATTCCCATGGAAAGTTTCCAACTTGCAACCCCATTCACAAATGCATTACATGCACATACATTTTTCATTACTACTACAATGTTGATTTGCATGACCAAGAGCAAAGGAGGTAGACTAACATAGCCAGGTGCATTTTTATCAACTCCTCCCACATCTCTCTTCAGCATCTTTCACATAGGACCGTAAGTTCCTAATGCAGTCTCACATTGGGTTGCACCATGCATTCATGCAGCTGTCGGGCTCCGCAGGAAAGGGTAAGGAAGCAGGCATGCCGGATTCCCGTAAAAATCACCACGTCCATTATGGGAGATACCGCGACATACATGCTTCCATGAGCATGTTGTCACAGGTCAGCTGATCCGTTTTAGTCTGAAAATTCCTTATGCATAGCATAGGCCAGGGCTTTCAGAAGAGGGTTTCTCAACAGATAGTTTTCACTTTTGTTATTTAAAACCCCTTAACATCACAATATTAGGGTTTTAAAAAGTGCCACAGATGAAAGAAGGCATTCAGTAGAGTGGTCGCCTGTCTGAAATGCCTTTCTTCTTTAATATGAAAGATTGTTAAAAGGCTGTTGTAGAGACATAGGAGGAGTTTAAGTTTTAGGGTGCCTGGGAAAGTGGTGGGGGGAGTGATGGAAAACTCATTTGACTCATATACAGATAATGGGTTTCCCGTGAAAATATCACCAATATCGATTTTTGATTCCCAGATGTCATCAGCTGTCCTAATGACAGGGAGGCCTCTTAATTAAGGACCTGGGCCAGTCACTGGCCCCAGCAGGGCTGCTGACATTTTGCCCATAACTAGGGTATTTAACCTCAGCACTTCGATAAGAAATATCCATTTATATAAGCCAGGAAAGGCTAGAACTATCAGCTTTGACCTAGCATTACAGGCAAGTATGTAATACAGAATGTTATCTAGACTTCAAATTTAATTAAAATTCAATCAAATTATTAAACCAAATTATTATAAAAATGGCTTCGGATTACGGAAGGGTTTTATTCCACCTCTTTCTAATTTCGCTGTCATTTCAAACAAGACACAATGCTTGTTGCACAAAATCCAAATACTACTACTTATGACATTATTCCTCACCAAAAACAGCCTTTCTCACATACGAGGCGCAAAGCAGCGCTACACACTGATACTCTAAGGAACTACATGGCAGCGAGAAGGATCTTATTGAAATTCCTGCTTTGAAATTATTTATGGTTCTTAGTGTGACACTATCCCTCCACTCCAGTTTGATAACAGGGAACTTAAACAGCTCGACTTACGAACGACATTCTTCATTAACGCTCCATCGTTTCAACAGAAATCATGTTATAGTTACATGCAAATAAGGGGCTGACCTGCAAGCGCTATGAAATTTGCCTAAATTAAGTCAGAAGGACTCAATTAGTCTTTTTAAAAAGTGAAAGACCCTGCCTGGTACTGTGGCAAATGAGTACATAGACATAAAGCTGAAATGTTTCATTATGGTCTCCAGAACATAAGCAGGAAAGATTTTTTTTCCATTACAAAAACAGATACAGCTGTAGTGTGACACATCATGCGAAATGCAAGTTCAATAATCAGGGAACCAAGGGTTAACAATATTTAGAAATGGAAATGTTTCTAAAAATGCTACAGAGTGCGACTTAGCGGGCCTCATCCTAAAATGTCACCCTCAAGATGTACAGTAAACACCCCCAGGTGTTTATCGGCAGTAAAAGCCCCCCCGATGGCTCAGCGAGGCAGCCTCTCGTACCAGCAGCTGAACCAGTAGGGTAGCGACAACTTAAGCAATTAGCTCATCCTTCTGCTCCTTGGGGCTTCCTGTCTCCCCCTCAGTAGCTGAAAATGTTCCGAACCCCTGGGGCGCAACACCATTGATCGTGTTTCAAAGGTCAGCACCTTGGCCTGGTGCTGGTGGCCCCCCTGCCGAAGACTCATCAGGAAACCCAGCAGCCAGAGCTATCGACATTTTCGTGCCAGGTGGCGACTGAGACGTCAGGTGTCTCTTTCAGATGATGTTTCCTGGCCACAAACTACGGAAGTTTGGAACCCAAGCTGATGCATTGACAGGTAGTAAAATCTACTGAGGGGGACCCCTAACGATAGGGCTGTCAGACATCCATCCATCCATTTTCCAAACCGCTTATCCTACTGGGGGTCTGGAGCCCATCCCGGAAGCAATGGGCACGAGGCAGGGAACAACCCAGGATGGGGGGTCAGCCCATCGCAGGGCACACACACACCAGTCACTCACACATACACACCTATGGGCAATTTTAGCAACTCCAATTGCCTCAGCATGTTTTTGGACTGTAGGGGGAAACCGGAGTATCCGGAGGAAACCCCACGACGACATGGGGAGAACATGCAAACTCCACACACATGTAACCCAGGCGGAGACTCGAACCCGGGTCCCAGAGGTGTGAGGCAACAGTGCTAACCACTGCACCACCATGCCGCCCCCGGGTTGTCAGACACTCCCTGAAATTTATTTCTGGCTACGGCTCTGAGTCAAAATTTACACTTCTACGCCATTAACAATTTGAAGGAAGGTTACATGCAATGCAATATCACAAATCAGAGTCGCAGGTGAAATAAACAATACAGTAGAATTTTTGATTTTATTTAAAAAAATGTAACTACATTATACAAACCATTTAAATAACACACCAATGGATATACAGCTATGTGGAAAACAATTAAATGTGTAGTCATCTTCATTTCACTGATATATAAAGAACATGTATATGCATAATTTCTGCCAAAAGGGGTACACATGCTGTTGAATCCATGGATCAGCTTATCATTTTTGTACCAGGCATTCTCGCTTCTACTGAACCTTGTCACATAAATAATTCCAAGTTACAAATTTACATTGTTATTTATTAAATATGGACACCTTAATCAGAGGCATCATTAGGGCAATACAACCGGTGCAGGTGCACTGGGCCCCGCCCTCTAGAAAGCCCAGCTCAAAAGCGAAACTTCCCTTGATAATTGTCATGCCCGGCTCGTCCGCTCCTCCTGTGTGCCACGCCCCCTGATTACCCACGTGTTTTCTCCCGATTTGTACCCAGCTGTATCCAGTTCATTTGCTCAGTCCTGTCTATTTCAGTCCGTGTCTTACCTGAGTCCTTCGTCCGTCATTGATGTTTGATGTTGTCAATGTCTGTTTCCCGACCTGCTCCAGTTTCCCCGATTAAACCCCCATTTTCCCGTATCCCGCTTGCCTGCCTGCTCCTTCCGCACGATCGCCGCTCTCTGCTCGCGATCGCTCACCTCGTCCTGTGACAATAATGATAGGCTAAATAATAATAATAGGTTATGATTTTTTTTTTCATTGATTGTACGTAGCGACATTTCTATTGAGCCTGTTATTTTGGCTAATTGTCGTATATTACTGAGATGCTTGGCACATGCCGCTTCGTGGCAAGGCGCTAATGCCCACAGTCAGGAAAGAGCAGTGCTTTGTGACATTATTATGAGTCAGACGCGCCCATCGTGTTGGCCATCCGTGACGCTAATGGCTTTGAATCCATGTCAGGAACCGGTCAGCGACTGTAGGAGATTATAGTTGGGGTGTATTAATTAAGGTTGTTTCTGGTGTCCACTGCGAAATTGCTTTCTCGCATTTTTCTCTTTTCAGGTCTCAGGTCAAGCCCCGCGCCATGGAGACCTGCAAGTTTGCAAATATTGTTCCCTTCACAGCGACCAGGTCTGGCTTAAAGAACAATGCAGGTAAAGGAATTATGGGTTCAGCATTTCCACTCCTTCATTGGCGCCGAGGCACAATTTGATGTCTTCCCTTTGGCTCCTCCCTCTTTCTCTACAGCTCATGGTCAGGAGGCCTCTCTAGATCCCATATAGATGGATACAGGGGAAGACTTTACTTGGATCTGCCACCCATGTCACCTTGTCTGTTTTTCCCCTACAGATCCCAGCCATCCACAGCCCATTCCCACTGTTCTCTGCACTGATATCGTGCTTCTGCAGGGGTCATCACCACTTCATATCCGACTCTGCAAGGGATGTTCAATCTTTGTTGGGTGACCTTGAACATTCAGTGTTCTGATTGCCTCACCTATTGAAGTTGACTGAAGCAGTTTCTTGAAGCACTTGTTCCGGGTTAGCAACAGGGAGACCGCCAAGCAAGGTTGGCCCAGAGCTCCCACACTGATATGGCTATAGAATTATGCCAGAGGTGTATCTGACTGAGGTTGAACCCAGCTTCTTATGTATTGGCGAATGATCACATTCTGCTTCTTCAGGGTGTCCTTGAGAGCATTACCAAGTGTCAGTCATGCACTACATGCACAAAAAACACTGGGATACACCTTTTGATTATTGGATTCGGGTGTTTTATTCAGAACCATCGCCACAGGTGCATAAAATCAAACATCCAGGTATGCAAACATTTATGAAAGTATGCGTCATTCTGAATAGCTCTCTAAATTCAAGCATGGTGCTGTCATAAGGTCCTACCTTTGCCATGTCAGTTTGCAAAATTTCTTCCCTAATAGATATTCCATGGTCAGCTGTAAAGTGGAATTATTGCAAAATGGAAGCGTTTAGGAACAACAGAAACTCAGCCACAAATTGGCAGACCATGTAAAGTGACAGAGAGGAGTTGCCCAGTGCTGAGGTGCACAGTGCATAAAAGTCACCAACGCTCTGTTGACTTCATAACTGCAGAGTTACAACCTTTCTCTGGCATTAACTCCAGCAAAAAACTCTGCACTGGGAGCTTCATGGAATAGGCCTCCATGTCTGAATGGTTGCATGAAAGCCTTTGATCATCAAGCACAATGCCAAGTGTCGGATGGAGTGGAATAAGGCACGCCACCACTGAACTCTGAAGAAATGGAGACATGTTCTTTGGAGTGATGATTCACACTTCTCTGTCTGGCAGACACATGGATGAGTCTGGGTTTGGCAGATGCCAGGAGAATGTTACCTGCCTGACTGCATTGTGGCAACTGTAAAGTTTGGTGGAGGAGGTTGGGCTAGGCACCTTTGTTCCAGTGAAGGGAATTCTTAATGCTTCAGCACACCATGACATTTGACTTTTCTATGCGTCCATCTTTGTGGGAACAGTTTGGGGAAGGACCTTTTCTGTTCCAGTATGATTGTGCCCAGAACACAAAGCAAAGTCCAAAAAGACATGGTTCAGTGAGTTTGGTATGGAAGAACTTGTCTGACCCGCAAAGACCCCTAACCTCAACCCCGTCAAACCCTTTTGGGATTAACTAGAATGGAGAATGAGAACCTGACCTTCCTCTTCAAAATCAGTGCCTGACCTCACAAATGATCCTTGGATGAATGGGTAAAAATGTACAAAGACAAACTCCAAGATCTTGTGGAAAGCCTTCTCAGAAGAGTGGCAACTGTTATACCTGCAAAGGGGCAACCAATTCCATATTGATGCCTATGGAGGGACCAATTCCATATTGATGCCTATGGAGGGACCAATTCTATATTGATGCCTATGGAGGGACCAATTCCATATTGATGTTGTCTCCCTTAACATTCCTTCAAGGTCTCCAGTGTGGTTCAGGTGGACCACTCCTTTCCAAGAGAATGCAAGCCCCAAGTACCTTGCCATTTAATTCATTCCAAGAGCAGGTATGCTTTTGCCAAAGTAGATGTTGGTCTTCAGCAAGTGGACCAAGACTTTCTTCTTTCCATCTTTGCTTTGGTAAGGGTCCTGGATTTTCTGGCATTAAGTTCCATTCCTAAAAGTAACGTCACTGAAAACGTACCTGTATTTATTAATGTGCATTTCACCACGTGCTAAAACTAACTGTAAATGCAACTTAGATGCTCATTTCTGTCTAAACTTCAGATGTCACTTTTCTCTGTTTCATCCAAAACGTTTGTGCGACTGCTGTGCTGTTCTTACTGTAAATGTGCATGCTTTTTCAGGTTATATTATATCTGATAGCGCCTTACATTAACCGCAACTTCATAATATTTTTATATTGCATTCATAAAACGTTCAGTACACCTTCATAATGTATTCATTAAGTATTCATAAAATATTCATAAACATTTATATATACCTTGACATCCTAACATCCCTGATATACTGTAATATACATTAATAACAAACATTATATAATAATAGCAAACATTATAATTGTATAATCATGTGATGTTTCTTGCTAATGTATATTAAAGCTGTTAAGGTATGTTAGGATGTTACATGCTGCTTATGAATGTTCTATGAATGCATTATGAAGGTGCACTGAATGTAAAGCGTTACCTTTTATTTATCTTGTTCCTTTATAAATCCCAAAATCTGAATGAACACCTCGAATTTCACCGAAGCATTGGGAGTTCTTGCTGTGTGCTGATTGGTCAGCTTCCTATAATCATGAACGTGTCACTAATGTTAATGTGAATCAGTTAGTTGTGTCTCTCAGTCAAGGGAACAAACCTGTCAAAGTACAAGAAGCACTGAACTACTTAACCAAGCACAGAGGCCTTTCAGTTTTAAAGTAGTTTGTAAATCCTGAAGTAGCTTAAAGTGTCCTTCCTGGCCTAGATTAGGTGATAACCCTGCCCCACATCCCCTGGGAGACAGGCCTGACCTTAATACATCAACAGTTTCTGAATGAGTACCAAACACCAATATGTTAAAATTGATTTAAAATGACTAAACTATCACATTACTCCCATTTCAAAAATCAGAGAAGTACTGGGATTTAGTGTGTGGCTCTTTGTGTCCTTGGAAAGAGCATGGCCCTTAACCCCAGTTACTCCTGGGACATGTTGGTCCGGCTTTCTCAATTATAAATATAAATAATGTAAGTAATATAATATAATACTCATAAATAATTTTAATGAAAGATCCATGTGTTTTCGATGGGCAAATTGTTGGGCTGCATAATCACAGTTATCAGATATTATAATATTTCCCTGTTTCAGAAGTGCACCAATAAACAAATGGCAGTAGGATCAATGATGGCTTCATTGCTGGCAGCTGGGCCTCACTGTCCTGTCTGTCTGAGACGGCTGTGTGCAGATGCTCCCTCTCTCCTTCTGGCCGGGACAAACCTTCGCAGCCATCAGCTGACCGCTTGCGTTGTCTGCTCGCCATCTGGGCAGCCAGTTCGCTTCTTGCCCCTGGCGATACCAGTACAGGGGTCGTGCCAGTAATTGTCTTCTGCCACTGTGACAACAAAGACAAAGACAACAAAGGATCCAGAATGACCGGGAGCTGAAGGATGACAGTCGTCAAAAATGATTTTCGAAATCACGCTTTTCTGCTGCATTTGCAAATGATTGTATTAAAAATGCAAAACATAATTTGTTGTATACAGTTACTGAGAACATTCTCAGAATTACATTTGTCTAATTAAGTTAAGGCAATCTACAGCATAACTACAGGGGCTGGACAATGAAACTGAAACACCTGCCCAATAGTATTTGAGGTTCACGCCTATATATGGGCAGCCTGGTGGCCAATCTTCACTGACTGCACATCCCATCAGTAAGAGCAGAGTGTGAAGGTTGAATTAGCAGAGCAATAACACTGCTGTACATTGTAAATATTACAATTTACACAACATAATAGGAGACACATTAGAGTTCAAAAGGAGTTAAATTGTTGGTACACAGCTTGCTGGTCCATCTGTGACCAGGACAGCAAGTCTTTGTGGTGTATCGAGAGCCATGGTATCCAGGGTAATGTCAGCATAGCACCATGAAAGATGGACCACATCCAACAGGACTAAGCTGTCTGAAAGGGATGTCCGGAGACTAACCTGGATTGTATCCAGAAAACATAAAATCGCAGCTGCCGATCTCCATCCATCCATCCATCCATTTTCCAAACCGCTTATCCTATTGGGTCGCGGGGGGTCCGGAGCCTATCCCGGTAGCAATGGGCACGAGGCAGGGAACAACCCAGGATGGGGGGCCAGCCCATCGCAGGGTACACTCACACACCATTCACTCACACATGCACACCTACGGGCAATTTAGCAACTCCAAATAGCCTCAGCGTGTTTTTGGACTGTGGGGGGAAACCGGAGTACCCGGAGGAAACCCCACGACGACATGGGGAGAACATGCAAACTCCACACACATGTGACCCAGGCGGAGACTCGAACCCGGGTCCCAGAGGTGTGAGGCAACAGTGCTAACCACTGCACCACCATGCCGCCCCGCCGCCGATCTCATGGCAGAATTAAATGCGCACCTCAACTCTCCTGTTTCCACTAAAACTGCTCCTTGGGAAACTCCACAGGGTCAATATTCATGGTCTGGCTGCTATAGTCAAACCTTTGGCCTCTCGGGCCAGTAACAAACATCAGATTCAATGGTGCCAGCAGTGCAAATCTTGCGCTGTGGACAACGTGAAGTATATTGTTCTCTGATGAGTTCACCTTCACTGTCTTTCCACTATCCGGGAGAGTGACGGTGTGGAAAAGCCCCAAAGAGGCTTACCACCCAGACTGTTGTTCCCAGAATGCAGCACGGGGGGTGGATCAGTGATGGTTGTGCTGCAATCACATACCATTCACTAGGCCCAATGCTTGTACTTATTCAATTTCATGCACAGATGATCATAGTGTGTACAAACAACATATGGGGTGCTTGTTTCCAACCCTCAGCATCAGCTAAATTAAATTTATTTTATATTTTCCACAAACTAAAAAAAAATACAGGTCTCAATTAAATCAGTGACAAATGTTTCTTTGTCCATGGGAATATAAAATGAGTGCATATTGTCCATGACCAACTTTTCTTGCCCAAAACTTTATATATATATAAATCTACGTTAATAATCAATTGAAATCTGAATATGTAAGCATGCCATTGTCACCTGGGAAGGACTCTGCCGCGAGTCCAAGCACAATGAGCTGGGTCACCGGGCCTCTTTGCCCTTGTTCGCTCCCTCGTCTTAAACTTGCCTACGGTTCTGCTCTGCCCTGACTTTGACCTCAGCTCACTCACAGGAATTTTTTTTTTTTTAATTTATATCTCACCAAAAGACACGTTTGTCTCCCAGGCAGATGTTTGCAGGGGTTGGTGCTCAAGGCCTTTCATACAAACTTTACAAGGCCACTCCGTGCCTTTAAAGAGAGATACTTTCAAGTATGGGCAAAAGAGGCAGGTGCGCAGGCTCTGTCAGCCCCCCCTCCCCCCCCATACACACATGATCCTGTACAGTCTGCTCCCTGTCTCATAGTTTCATCCAATTCCAAACAACATATCGTGACTCATACCCCTCACAGTTAAATAAAGTTTCATACCTTAGAAGTAGTTAAATATTTATGCTGAAAACCCTGTATCTGAAATAAAGATATTAAAGATACATGTGTTTTAATTACAATTCTGTCTCATTCATTGCCATGGGAAATGTGGGACCAGTTGGAGAAACACAAATTTGACATTTACATTATTCACAACAACCCAAAATGGATGCAAGATGGTTTTAATCATTGGAAGGTTGTTCATTATGATTTATTCACAGAATAAGTCAATCCAAAAGAACAGAAAATAGTTTTAGTTGTGTAAAATACTTTTCTAATCAAAGTTGGTAAATGCATGTAGACCGCACAAATTTGTATATTTTTGTCAGTCTGGTTATTTCTGCTTTCATGCCTGGCTTTGTGACCTTGGATGCGTGAGGTTTGTGTCCATAGGGGTTCGCAGCCCGGGACATGGATAGACCTTTAAGGCCTAGCAGTATTGCACCTCCCTGGCAGCCCTGCCAGCGGTCCCTTCATGCATGGTCCTGTGCTTGCAGTTGAAGTCCTCCCTGCAGGTAGTCAGTGTCTTTAAACTAGGTGTCTAGAGGGTCAGATTATTACAGGTAGCCTGCACTCCAGCTTTAAGGTGCAGGGGGGGGGGGCTACAGGATTCTCTGATGGGAGATAGCGGGGTATTTGGCCTGTTGGCAGGGCTAAGCTCCGGATCAAGGGGCCGAGGCATGCTTGCAGACACCTTGCAAACTTGCATTTTCTCTTCTGGCAAAGCTGCTGTGTGGGGGCAACAGTGTGAACATCCAAGGGGGCTGTGTTGCCTCCAGGCACCCCAAGGGATAGGATTGTATTAAGCCGGGGGGCCCTGAGGAAGAGTCATTCTTGGGGCCCTACATACACTAAATATTTTGAAGTATATAAAATACTAAGAGCTATACATGTTAACTTCAAGGTTTCAGAGTCAACCAGAGTAAAGTGAATACTACAAAGTTTAGCTTTAAAATGTAAGGCTAAAATCTGAAACCAAAAATATAGGTCTACTATTTGAAATTATGAGAGACAAAGTCTGCTGTATGAAAGCATATATCTTTAATTAGTCATTGCTGCACAGGCCACAAGTGGACCTGAGCCGTTAAACCATTAGAAAGCCTAAAACTAAGCGTGAAAGTATTTACTAACCATGAATTTTGGGAGTGAAATGATGATGAGAGACAAAGGTGAAAAGACAGCAGAAAGACAAGCCAGAAAATAGAACAATCTTCTTAAAAGGAGTGTGAAAAATGCCATCCATCAGACAGCACTGTGTGGCTTACAGAAAGACCAAGTAGCCTAACATCACTAACCAAGTTCTGAAGACAATCAACTATAGGATCTTGTTGCAAAAGCCTACGAAAGCAGGAATGTCAAATACTGCATAGACCATTCTGTATGTTGACCCTTGTATACATGCGAACTTCAGGAAATTCCATCACATACACTGTGTGGACAGATGCATTGGGCTGCACCTCTTAATCATTGAATTCAGGTGATTCATTCAGACCCATTGCCACAGGTGTATTAAAGGAAGCACCCAGCCATGCACTAAGGTTTAAAAACATTGTGAAAGAATGGGTTGTTCCTAAGAGCTCAGTGAATACAAGCGTGGTGCTGTCGTAGGATACTAGCTTTGTTGTAAGAATGTAAAGAATGTCAGTTTGTGACATTTCATCCTTGCTAGATATTCCATGGTCAATTATATGTGGTATTATTGCAAAGTGGGAGCCTTTAGGAAACACAGAAATTCAGCCATGAAGTGATAGAGCACGTAAAGTAACAGAACGGGGTTGCTGAGTGCTGAGTCACATAGTGTGTCACTATGTCAGCAATGCTCTGTTGACACAATATCTACAGAGTTCCAAACTTCCTCTTGCATTAACCCCAGCACAAAAACTGTGCACTGGGAGCTTCATGGAATGGGCTTCCATGGCCAAACAGCTGCATGCAAGCATCAAATCACCAAACGCAATTCCAGGTGTCGGATGGTGTGGTGTAAAGCACGTCGCCATTGAACTCTGGGGCAGTGGAAACGTGTTTTGTGGCATGGTGAGTTACTGCAATTTTCAGATCTTTCTATACATGTTCTACAAGATTAAGATCTGGGCTCATGGAGGGCCATTAAAGAATAGTCCAATGTTTTTTTTTTTTTCTCAGCCATTCTTGAGTGCTTTTAGCTGCATGTTTTGGGTCATTATCCTGTTGGAGGACCCATGACCTGCAACTGAGGCTGAGCTTTCTGACACTGGGCAGCATGTTCCACTCCAGGATACCTGGGTAGCCTTGAGACGCAGGGATTCAAGATTCCCTCTGTCAGATGCAGCAAAGCAGCCCCAAAGCCGAGCACCATCCACGTTTCACAGTATGTGTGGCGTTCTTTTATATTAAAGCTTAATTTTTCATTCTGTAAGCATAGAGCTGATATGACTGACCAAAAAGCCCCAGTTTTTTCTCATCAGTCCAAAGGAAATTCTCCCAGAAACTTTGAGGCTTGTCAATGTGCATTTTGGCAAATTTCATTCTTTTCTTTTGTTCTTCTGTCAGTAGTGGACCCCTCCTGGGTCTTCTTCCATGGAGCCTATTATTGTTCAAAATGCGACGGATGGTGCGATCAGAAAGTGACGTACCTTGGCCATGGGGCTCAGCTTCAGTGGTTTTGGATGGTGTCCTTGGCTCTTTTTCTACCATCCGCATTGTCCTTCTGATAAACCTGGGCTTGCATTTCCTCTTGTGTCCAAGTCCTGGGAGGTTGGCTACAGTCCCATGAACCTTTTTAATAATATTGGCAACTGTGGTCACAGGAACATGACGATGCTTAGAGATGGTCTTACAGCCTTTACCCATAACATGACTATCTATAATCTTCTCTCTGAGCTCCTCAGACAGCTCTCTCCTTTGCTATGTCTGTCCATGTTCAGTGTGATGCACACAATGATACCAAACGCAGTAGCATGTTCTTTCCCTTTAAATAGGCTGAATGGCTGATGAAAAGCTTGAAGGCACCTGTGATACTAATTAAGGCTAAATACTTAGTTTGAAACAAGATGCAAGGATAAACATTCTCTTTAGGGGTACCAACAAATCTGTCCACACTATTTTAGCATATCTTGGCAAAATAAACAACAAATCATTTCTTTTCATAATTTTATTGGTTCGGCTGGCAGAAGGCTATACTAAGCAGCATGTTGCTTCCAGGCTCTAAGAGAGCAGAATAATGTGAAGCAGGAGACACTGGGAACAACCAGAAACCAGCCAGGTAGAGGGCAGAAGAGACTTTCTTATGCCAGAGATGACCGTCAAGTTATCTAACAGTGCCTCATAAATCGGAGGATGACATTAAGTGACCTTCGAAAGGATTGGGAAACAGGATCCTAGAAGCAGGACTGAAGTCCCATAAAGCAAGGAAGAAGCCCTTTATTAATGAGAAACAGTAGAACCAGGCTGCAGTTTGCAAAAAAAAAACATATTCACAGACCCACACCCCAAAATTGAGAAATGAGCGAAACAAAAAACTGTGTTACTGTCTCTTAATTTTTTCCATGCCGGTATGTATGTGTGTGTGTGTGTGATATATATATATATATATACACATACTCATGCTGTAAGAGAGATTTGAGTTTCATTTTTTCTTCTCTGAAACATTAATTTGCAATGTTTTCCCACCTTTATGTTGCTTTATGTGCACAGGCGAGTGCCCTGTTTGGAATGCTAGTCCATATCACGACACACTTGCACACAGTCACACCCTGTAGGCACTTTATAAGAGATACCAACTAGCTCAGATGCACTGGACTGCAGCAGGGATCCAGAGCGGCTACTGCAAACCCAATTGACATGGGGGGAATTTGCAAATTCCACAAAGACAAAGCAGGTCCAAGATTCAAACCCCTAACCCTTATGGTGCGAGGCCACCCACCTGCCCATACATGCACTATTTTCATGCCATTTTTTTTTATTTTACGATTTTGTGACAGTACTGTAGATGTACTTTTAGACATACAAAACTATTCCCTGTGTGGACATTTTTCTCCTCTCTGCTAATTCTGGACATAGATACTGTATGAAAAGCCATTTTGGTAGGTCTCATCTGCCTTCAGGGAGAGGAGCATCTAACCACATCCCTTCAGAAAGATCATGGAGATATCAAACTCTGGTGTGATGGAGAAGAGGAGCACAGGATCAAAGGTAGATGGTTCTGCTCTGAGTGACGGCGATGTCCTGACAACCTGTTCGTCACGCCTAGTGGGAATGTCGCTGAAGTAGCCAGTGTTCTCATTTGCCCCGAACCAGAAGAGATTCTGTCCTTTCAAAAGCAGGAAACTTGAGTCGAAGCTAAGAAGGGGATGGGCACGGGGCTCAACAAGCGAGAGGAAATGTTTCCTCCCCAACATGAGAAAGAACAGAGAGTACAAGAGGGGAAAAAAGGTGAGCAGACCGAACAAACATCATTTGTTAAGAATGCCAAGCCTGAATAGTACACACCGTACTCCAGGAAAGGGACACGCCCCCTCCCATACAACAGACCTGTGCATTGAGGGCATTGCAAGCAGAAGTATTTCATCTAAATGCACCAGTATAATCCTGTGGTGGTTTTCTAAGTGTTTGCAGAAGCTCTCATTATGGAGGGTTTCAGTCTAGACACAAAGTGGTTTGTCTCTGGCCCCCATGTTTTGCACTTTAAGTACTGTAAGCCCTCCCCCCTCCCCACCACCCTTGTCAACTGCTGTTTGTATGATGCACGTGGTCCTGGGGGAATGTAATTTTGTACCACTGTATTTCTAAATATGGACAGTATGACAATAAACCTACTTGACTACAAGACTTCTATATATATATAAACATGTGGTAAATAGATGATAATCAGCTGATGGCAGATCAAATACCACTGAAGTGTTTAACAGCAAAGTGTATTGCAAGGATACAGTGGCAGAAAACGAATATAATTGAATGAAAATATCACACAAACTGGGCTGCATTGAAACTTTCCATCTTTTTCTGAAAATGGAAGGTATAAGAGGCCGCATGTCTAGGGACAGCTGTTCCACCACCAGGGGGTTTACACAAGGAAAATTAAGATATGGAAAGCTCAAGGACTGTGGATCGGGGCTGCGACGAGAAATCATTGCCAGTCATTGACAGTGATCACACTGTAACAAGTTACTGAACCTGAAATGTCATATACTGGAAATGAGGCAAAAATGATGCAAGCAAATAAACCCATAAGAATACACAGACTAAGCAATGTAGAACATATCTTACACTGTTTCACTGATAATAAATCTTGCCTCACGTTTTCTTCACAACTGTATCAATTT
This sequence comes from Brienomyrus brachyistius, assembly GCF_023856365.1. Lineage (NCBI taxonomy): Eukaryota > Metazoa > Chordata > Actinopteri > Osteoglossiformes > Mormyridae > Brienomyrus > Brienomyrus brachyistius. The sequence continues at coordinate 8,956,646 of NC_064555.1, read as the reverse complement.
GCCTTTGTTATTTTAGATCTGCCAAAAACTATTTAATTGGAAAATATTGGTGATGTAATATAGGGGTTGCTTGGTGGTCGCACACTCCAAGGTTGTGGGTTCAAATCTCACCTCCACTCAGTAGGTATGGAGATTGCATGTTCTGCCCGTCTCATGCACGTTTCCTCCTGCAATCTAAAAACATGCAATTAGTTTAATCGCTTCTCTAAATTACCATTCATTTGTCATCATGAATAGGTGTAGCCTGTGATGGACTGGCATCCTATCCAGGGTATATCCCATTTTAAGGCCCTGTGCAGTCTGGGATAGGCTCCAGGCCCCCCTGCTACCCAGACCAGAATAAAAAAAAAAATAACGCCTTCATTGTCCATCAAAGTCAAAACTATCATAAGGCTCGTCTGTGTGTGTGTAAATGCACAGGTATCATCACGACTTAAAAGGAAGTAACTGTCACCCTGTTATTCTCAATGATCAAGGTCACATCTCCGCTCCAGCAATCAGGTTAAGTGCTCTGGTGCTCCTGGTGGCTCCCTGCTAATCCAGGGTGCCTCTGACCCCAGTCAGCTCCTTTCCGGAGGCTCGATCCAGGTCAACCCAGTCGTGCATAAGTATATCACATAGGCCAGTGGTTCTTAACTGGTGGGCTAATCATTTTCATTGGCTCATGGATTGGGTGGTGGTGAGAAAAAAAAGAAAATTTTTTGTAATGTCAGACTTCCGAGATGCAGAATGTGGTCCTGGAATTCTTTTTTTTTTTTATTTTACCGCTTTCCCACTGTTTTGGTGAAACGAACAAGCAAACAAACAAATACTAACAAATTTAGGGTTGTGACCTAACGACTGAGGAATGATGTGGATCCTGAGGCTAAACCAGTATAGAACCAGTGACACATTTCCCATGATGGCATATTTCAGAATAACATTTTGGTCACATCCTGGGGCCGCCAGATTGATGTGACCTGTGGGCTCTTGAGCTGTCACCTGAATATGTGTGTGTGTGTGTGTGTGTGTGTCTCAAAGGAAGGCAGGATGACATTTGCAAAAATAAGCATTCCATCTCACCTGTACTCCTACTTATACAAATGGCAAATAACGCATCATTTAATTTAACTTCATTCTATTTCAGGGATCCAATGTGTGACAGTAACTTCCCTGAACTGAGCCCCCCAATGCAGTATAACTTTTTCTCTCCTAATGCTACCCTTCCTGAAAAAAAAAAAAAGAGTCAAGAATTTTCTCAGCTCCTCTAAACACGGTGGCTTAAAATACCACATCTCTACAAATGATAATATTGCTTATCGTAGCTTAAGCGTCCCTAAGACATTAGCTAAAGGGACTAATCCCCCCCAAAGACAGAGTATGGCAGATGATAAAAAAAACACACCCACACATAGATAGAAAAGAATACGAAATGGCATCATGAATATGTCATTGAAAATGGCTGCAGGGCTTTCTGAAAGGGAAGTAGGATTTGGTGCGAGCTTTTGCTCTCAATTCTATTCATTTTTTCTAGCCAAAACCAATCACTTTTGGTTCTAAATTAAACTTTACCTACTGGAGAGACTGGAAATCGAACACAGACCTATATTCAACGGGAGGTGGGAAATATCTCTTTCCGAACGTTTGCTGGAAAAGCATAGAAAAATGAGATTCCTTGAAGTTCCCCTTCATGAACTGTGGCCTACTGTGGGTCAGGAATATTTGAAAACTGTACTGATAAAGCGCAAAAAGCGGCTGTAGTACTGCTGCATGGAATATTGTGGAAAACACACTGGTGGAATGTCTCCTTCTGGATGCAAGTGCGCTGCTCATACAGTATAGTGTAATTAAAAAAAGGTCATTCAGAACACTGTACCCACATTCACTTTTAATTGTATTAAAATGACAAAATTAAACCTGAAGTAACATTTACAAACTGAAAACATTAACGATTAGAAAACCATGGCTACACCAGCAAACACCATTAATTCATAATAATCCTCTTTACGCAAATACAAAAGACAAATCTCGTATACTTCACCTGTCCAGGGCCCCATAAGAAAATTAATCCCACAATCCACTTAATTTCCAACACCAAAAATGCCAGGTCTCCGGAACCCATTTGTGCGTAATTAAAAAGTTGGGGATACAGCTTTGATGGAATTGCATAGACAGGAGTGTAAAACATCGCCGACATCTATTTGAAGGAAAGGGGGCAGGCTGTCTGCATGGTACTGGAATGGCAGATATGAACCGTATCTCAAACAGCTTTAAGAGTGCGAGCCTGCCCCGAAAGCTAGCATTAAGCTCATCTGAGGGATTAGCGTAACTGCTAGCAGCCCCCCCCAACCCTTAGCAGCTGCTGGTCCAGTGGTGTGTGCTCTAAAGTCACCAGCCAGAAGTCAGAAGAAAAAAAGTAAGCTATTTAAAAAAAATGCTCAAAAAGTCTTATGCGGAAAGGGTGCAAAAATACATCTAATAAAAAAATACAAGGCACTTCAATTTAACTTTTTCACCAGAAAAGGCAGAGCACTAAAACCAGGCCCTTTACGTGGAGCTGATCGTCTTACACAGAAATACGACAACGATATCTATGATCCATCGTCACAGGATAAAGGTTAATTTCTCTTAGTACCAGTGTAGTCCCAATTACTGACCTATAAAGTTAACATAACATGAATGTCTTCCAAGTCAGAAGACAGAATATTCACTTAACTGCTCATAAGAAACACCAATTTAATGAACATTTTACAGCCATAGTGTATACTCTGTATTTAATATTAAGATCCATTTAAAATATATATCTCTTCATATAATTTTAAACTTAAATCATCCATTGCTGTTTTCCCATCAATCATTAGAATTTTTTTCCTGATTACTTTTCCTTCATTATCAAGAAGTCTAACTTTCCTATGTATATTACGGAGACTTTTACGTGCATTATCTAACGCATGAGTACAAGTACTGAAATGTCCAATCAAGCACGGACTGCAGGAGGGCTGGAAACCCATAGTGTGGATCACTCAGTAGTTTGCCGATAGCATTTCAAGGTAAAAACACCCAACTTCAACCATTTATGACAGCAGTGATCCAAATGGATGGTAAAAAAAGGCAAACTTTAAAGCAGGATGCCATCTAGAGGTCATGTTTGAAAACAACATTCCATACTAACGTGTTACAAGCTAACTGCAGGTAGCTGTCAGTTTCTCCAATACCCACATCAACCCCCTAAGTGTTGATGAAGGCATGCGAGACAGGGGTCATTTTTTTACGGGAAGTGCGCGGCTGAACAGAAGAGGAGTTTTTCCCCCAAATGGCAGCATATCAGAATCTGATCGGAAACAGCTTTACCCACTGTTTAGGATCTTTTGTTAACATCATTTCCCTTCAAGGCACCTGCATCCTGTCGACTAGCAGGGAGCCAAAATCATGTTTAGGACAGCAGTCTTAACTACAGACACACTGACACAGTCCATACAGGTCAACCACAGCATGCTATAGCTCAGATATTTCAGCTGCAGAAAGTACAAATCCAGACAAAGATTTTGTTTCAACTAACAAGTTTGTACTTTGTCACTGTGACTCTTTATATTCAGCAGGTTGGTTGAAAAAAAGACCTGGTACGGATTTTTACTTTCGGCACCTGAACTGTTTGACTCCATGATTCAACCGCCGTTCTGGCTGAAATGAGAAAGTGAGAAAGATCGACACAGAGTTGAAAGAGTCGTCGCCGGCCCGGGATGGCCATCGACGGCAAGATCTGGGCCAGGGTCTTTTCCCACGTCTCACCACGGGTCGGCCAGCGGCCCCTACGACCTCTCCTCGAAGAACCACTGCTGGTGGATGGAGTTGGAGCAGGGTCGAAGGGTTGGAGCAGGCTCCTCATTAGCTACCTTAGCTATGGCTTCCACGCACATATTCGTCTGGGTGTGAAAGAGGGAACCGTCCTAAAATAAGGAAGATGAATGAAAAGGAGGTGATGATGAAATGAAATTAATTATGGACACTTTAATACCCTTGAACAAAGATGGCCGTCGGCTAGTGACGGGAGAAGTGAACAATGCCTACTGACAACCATTGTAGACGGTGGTCTCGCTTTACATTTATACAGAAGGCATTATCTACACACAGACAATGTAGACAATAGGCCTCACCGATTCCAGTCCAACCCCCTTATAAATCACACACATTGATTCTTGCACACACAACAATATGACGCTGCTTGTATTATTATTATAGCGATACTTTTTACAGCTACAGTCGTTACAGGGTGCAAACCAGAAACCTTTGGGGATCTGAGCTGTCGTCCATCAACATGGCACCAACTGCTGACCTGTCTGAAGATAAGCTTCTGGTCGTCAGGCACGGGCTGCCCAAACTTGCGGCACAGGTGCACTGTGAGGTACACATCCCCGGAGTCCACAGCGACGCAGCCTGCGGGCTCCCGGGTGTTGTAGCGGAGCTCATTGTCACTGGTGTACTCAAAGAACTGTCAGGAATCAGGCAGGGGGGGTTGGTTGGTTGAGATATCACCTCACTTGTCCAACTGACCAAGTTGTGGTCTAACAGAGTTTAAACACACACCCCTGTCTTTAATGGCAACAGGACAGAAAAAATTATTTAAAAAACATTTGTATTTTAACAGTCATGGCCAGCACATATCTTCCCAGGCCTTGTAAAATCACCTGCTTTTAAATTTTAACATTGGACTGATTAGCTGTATCTATTAAGAAAATGATTTACTACTTTATGTGTGTAGCAAATCAGGTTAAGAACCGCACTCAATTTGAACTACCACACCACCTACTGCCATAATCACTGTTAGAAGTGGGCCTTAAACCCCCACCTCCAGTTGAAGGTCAGAACACATAACCCAGAACCTTAGACGTTGATAAACCAGTGATCACTTCATAACACCACTCCCAAATATTGCAATTTGGAGTGAAAGGACACCCCAGGCATGATACGCTAACTCGGGAGGCTGGGGACGCCCGAGGCACGACGCTAACTCGGGAGCATGATGGTGGCCGAGGTATGACGCTAACTGGAGCAAAAGGACATCTGAGGAAGGGTACTAACTCAGAAGAAAGAGTAAACTTAAGAAATTAAGCTCCAGAGAGCCCTTCTCCTCAACTATGAACATGTCCTCCTCTCTTTTGCGGTACGTGAAGGTTTGGCCTCGTTTGGGCGAAATGGGTAGGACACATGCCGAATGAGCAGGGTTTGCCGTGAAGAGCGCAGCGTGGATGAGGCACCACACAACTACGATACTTTCGTCTCCTTTACCGTGACCCTGCCTCAGATTTGGAGGCCCGGATATGGAAGCTCAGGTTAATGCCGCCTGGCTGTAAAGTAGGTCTCAAAAGAGTTTACATAATTTCTCTACTGAGCATGCACTAAGCATTAAGGATGACACAGACAACGCACATTATTTTTTGGAATAAAGATCCAAATTTCCATTTACTAACTTCCTTTATGGGCTCCGCTGGCTGAACTATTTGAAATGGCTTTCAAAACGAAACCGTCGAGCCGTTTTAAATGTTAACATCCTAATGCAGATAACAAAACACAAACCATCTTAGGTTTTGAGAAACTACTGAACTGAGGTTCATTATTAGTCACCACGGGGACAAAGTAATTGGTGTCATTAGAGTCCTGTGAAAGGAGAGCTCCCACAAAAATTACAAAAGAGATTAACTCCTTACTTGGTTCTGCCCCATGCCATGGCAGGGGTAGAGAATGACTCGATGACCAGCCAGATTATGGTCATCTGGGGGGTTGTAGTCAAAGCAGTAGTTGGACAGTCCCCTGCTCTTTAGCTGCAAGAACGACGGCGGAAAGGTATCAGAGGGTGGCACTGTTAGCCCTGCATGTGCGTCAGGCTTGCAGTCTCTCGCTCACCATCCCGAACATCCCGGGCTTATCCTCCGGGACGCTGATGTCCGGATACACATTCTCCAGGAACCACTTGAAGTCTTTGCAGCCCAGCTGCCTCCTGAGATTCCGTCGCTCTGTCACATCTCCATATGCCTCCTACGACGAGCCAGGATAAGGACACTGGAGTTAGTCTCCTGCACGCAGAAGCTGGTCAGAGGCGCTCTGATACCTGGCTTACATTTCAGATGGAGATCCAACGTGGTATCAATACCATCCTAATACAGAATGCACTGGAGAAGGAGGGTGTACATTCAAACTAGACTCTTTTCATTACTAAACTGTTGGCAACGATACAATAGCTACTAATCATTAAGCATCTAAACATTAATTTCTAATTTTAACTGCACAGATCCACATATCAAGGAAAGTATAGACATGCTACTGCATGCTTCCTGGATGACAAAAGCATAACATAGAATGAGATACTAACTGCTTGTGCATTTATGTTCTACTCTTTAGTGAGTTATTGCTGTCAATGGCAAGACACCTTTTCAAATACTTAATCTACAATATTATGAGTCATTACAATTGCATTGAAACTAAAGACTGTCTAAGAAGTTACTTGTTGAATCATTCATCGCATGAATAACATTTTCTTTTGCATTCAGGACATAATGCCAAGATGTCAATGTTCTGGATCTTTTTGGTTTTTATACAAGAATGAATGACTCATTTTGAAGCTTTAATTTCCATTCTTATTTGGACCGAATACTGACATGATATCTAACAGCCTCGTTTCACACATAAATACAATAAGACCAGTTGCCGTGCACTTTATTATTTCAATACATACAATCCATTAACCGCATTAAAAAAATCCTTGAATTTTATTCTCTTCTGCCAATGTAAGGGGACTGCTGCCATGGTAACACTGGTTCTCTCAAAAAACTGACTCTACAGCACCATCTAGTGTTTCCCATAAAGCATAGCAGACACCCCTGTAGTGCAGTCAGCGGCCTTCAGGCCGAACACGATCAAATCCATATGCATGTATTAAGTATGTTTGGCTCCCACATATCACTGCTCACAGTCCTGCCTGACAATGCCCACGCATCCAGTCCATCGTTCTCCACCCCTCCTCCCCCGCAATGACTTTGGGAGATTTTCCTCACAAAATAAAGCTCTCGGAGTTGCATTCTTAGGAGAGGTCTGCCAGACGCATCAACAAGATGCAACAGAATGAGGGATGGAGCGTAGGCACTGCACGCCCCTTGTGATTGGTCGCTGATCCATACATTTCAGGCAGGAAAACCTAAGATCAGATAAAGTGTGCAAACTTCAGACAGTCCCTGTCCCCCCACCCCCCTAGACTTCTGGAAAATTAACAAGGCAACCACAAAGGAACATAAGACGCGTCTTCAAAATCAAATATCAAACAAGTGTGTCTGCAAGCCGTTCTTAATGAACATGAAGAACTGGTGTCGGAATCACTCTACATAAGTAAATTATTCATGCGTGTGATGAATATCGAACAATGTGCTTTGCCCAAAACACTTCATAGCCCAGAGCTGGATCTCCGTCACTAGGGTCGTGCTTACCGCTGCGGATAAAAGATGTGGGGTGGCCCAGATTAGCTTACGCTTCATTTCATGCCTGGCTGCCACTCGGACAGAGATAACAGACTTCGGAGGCAGATCGGGTTTGGCCTGGCAGGACCGCACCAGCACGCCGGCCTTCCGCCGGGCATAAGCGTCACCCGATCCCATTTGGCAGGGCTACAGCCTTTAGCTACGAGCAGCCAGGGATACCTCGGGCACGGGCACGTTAACTGGCCGCTGCAACACCCCGGCCGAGTAACCCGACCGCGACGGCATCACCTCGTCCTCTCTGCGTCCATCAAAAGTGACACCTGATCGGCATCTCGGGTTACGGCTGGATGGCAGACGGGTTTCACTGCGCAGGTGTCCAGAGAGAAAGCCCATGACACGCCGTACACTGCATCCAGCTACCGTGCTCATAAAGCCCCTTTGTGCTGACTGAGGGCTTGACATGGTAGCTGTCTGTCTTCTGCCTTAGTTACAGTGATAGCGGATCAGCATCAAGCTTCGCCCAAAGTCCACGACTTAACACACCAAACCAGTCTACTGTTACTGTTACTCGCTCCCCTCAGGTCCACTGATCTCAGATCAAGCCCAAGTTCCTGCACTGCCGATAAAAGAGGGGACTTGGAAATTAAAGGCTGTTCCTTGATGTTGTCCTGGGTGACTCAGATGCTTCTAAATTGGTAGGGGCAATGATATCAAGATAGAGAGAGCAGGAATGTTCTTAAACATCACTCAGTTGTTAACGTAGCATCACTGATGTTAATGTGTCTGGACACAATGTGGCATGAAGCATTCAACGTGCAGATAGAGTCTCCAATAAGGACACCACACCAGATAACACACTATGCACATGTGCCCTTCCCTCGGGAATGCCCCTAATGACAGAAACGGGGATTCCCACGCCTGTCCTGGCAGAATACATTTGAGCTCCTTTAGTTGACTGGATAAAAGAATGACATCACAGGGGACGTCCCTGCAGCCGATACTTTTCAGGTGTTCATTATCCATCACAAAGATTTTTTATTTTAATCTTTACACATGCACACAAGGACACATCTAAGAGGGTCACATGACAGCTTGGGGGGGGGCCTACCAGGCGAGCGTGGGGGTTGCGATGGTAGAAGAGCTCCTTGTACTTATCCATCCAGACCTCAGCGGCACGCACGCTATTGGCCAGTGCCTTGCTGCGCGAGTACGGCGCCTTCTTGGGGAAGACGTGTCCCACGTGGGAACAGGGGTGGATCTCCAGGCTGCCGCCACACTGCCAGATCTGCGGAGCAGAGAGGAACCGGTTACACTTGGGCTTCCATTGGCATTTTTACCCAGAGAGAAGTCTTAAAGCAGGCCTTCCTTCTCGCCGTGTACGGAAGGCGAAGGGACGAACCACACCTCCACTTCAAGCAAGACACTTAAACAAAATGATTAAAACGTTCAGCGATTTCCCCACTTTGAGATTAAAAAAATAACTCTATAATAACCAACTGTAGTATACATCTAACATTTTAAAACAGCACAGGCATGAATTTTAATAGGAATGACTAATATAACCAGACAGAAGTAGAGCCGGTATAAATAAGGCCATCGGTAACCAAATGACTATGTGTTGCCAAGTGTTTTTTTTAGCTGGTAAAGCACAAGGGAATGTTTGTTAAATCACGACGTGAAGTTAAGATGAGTCGCCTAATTAGGGCAACCGATGCCGTGCCAGCAGTCTGCTGCTGTACACAAGAGCGGCTTCAACGGCACTAAATCAGCTCACGGCAAACCTTGACAGCGCCCTAAGGCAGCAGTGGAGGAAAGGAGGCCTCCAATAACATGCTGGGTGGGGGTATCATGTCCTCTCAATCACCCTTTGCTTTATACCACTGGCCATCATTTGCTTTGCTGATTCCCATTGGCTTAAAACTAGGCAGTGCCTGACATCACACAGTACCCACCCACTGTTGGCTTTTAAGGCTCTATCCCCATTTCTACTAAAAGAGGACATAAAATCAATATTTTGCCAAGAACTTACTCTTTGTCCCTTAGAGACTGACATTTCTGAGAAAGAAAACGCCCCATCTGAATGGCAAGCCATAAATTAATTAGTGGCACTTAAACACAGTACAAAATTAACTGTTTTTCCCCTCCAGTGAGATCCTCCACTGAAACACACAAGTCAGTTTCCTGCACAGTTTGAGCTGTAATATTTCACCCTGTGCTCTCAGCTTTGTTAGGACAACCGGAAAACTGCGACTCATGTGACATGAAGATCAAAAAGCACCGACGGGCTCTCGCCAGCTAAAAGCACTCTATAACAAGGCTATTCAAATCACGGTCCAAGCTCTGCTGATTTTCCAGCCTTCCTCAGGCCTCTGGCCAATCAGAATCAGTAATTAAACTAACTACCTGGGAGAACTGAAAACATTGCTTGGATTTGGAATGGAGGGTCAGATTTGAAGAGCCCTGCTCTATAACATGCCCCTAGGTCAGTGCTTTCCAAACTGGTCCTAAGGGACCCACAGCCAGTCCAAGATTTTGCTCCATTCCAGCTCCCTGCCAGACAGTCCACAGACTGTGGTCTTAAACTGGGCCGGACTGGTAAACACTGTTCTAGGTGAATAAGCAGCTATAAAGTAAAAAGGGAAGCTTACCCTGAAGGAAAATTCCAGGTTCTCTCCACCCCAAACCTCCATTCCAGTGTCATATGTGCCCAAATACTGGAAATACTTCCTACTGACGGCAAACAACCCCCCAGCCATGGTAGGGGACCTACAAAAGGAAAACAAACATGTTCCGTTTCCTGAGTGCGTTTAATTTTAGGCAGGACTTTGAAAAGCACAACACGGTAATTTATAGACTTAGCAGGGAGCATCTCTGCCCTTTTGCAGGCCATGGCTTGCGTAACAATTATAACAAAACTTTATTTGCCATTTGTACAAGCACAAGCCACTTATAAAGGAGAGTGATAGAATGTCACATCACATGACCTGGCCACCTGATCTAAACACAGTAGAAATGGCTTTTGAGGAATCTGACCAATGAAAAAGGTCAGGAAGGTGCTCAGCATATACGTGGGGCCTCCTGCAGGACAGCTTTGAAAGCATCCCAGGAGGCCACCTCATGAAACTGGCATACAGGAGACAGTAGGGGCAGCCAGTCCCTGGAGTAATTGGGGTTAAGGGCCTTGCTCAAGGGCCCGATCGTGAGATCACTCTGCCAACCCTGGGTTTTGAACCGGCAACCTTCTGTGTCCCACCCCACAGAGGTGTCCCCCCAATAAACAATTTATTTTTGTTTAATACTTCTTTTGGTCAGTGCACAATTGCATGCATGTTATTTGATAGTTCTGATGTCTTTACAATTATTCTAAAATGTAAAGAATACTACAAATAAACCTTTCTATGAATATGTGTGTCCTAACTTTTGACTGGTGCTGCACAAAGGGTTCTGCATATAACATCTTAATCTCTTAAAAGATGCACTTATATACAGGTGAGAGCAAAGTCTGAGGTCAGAGCACAAAGACAAGAGTAATATGATTGCTCTGCCAGCCATGGGATTTGAACTGGCAACCATCTGGGCAAAGGTAGAGACAGCTAACCCACAGAGCCACACAGTGCCCCTAAGACTACAGAAAAAAGCTTTTAAGGTGCTCGGCAATTATATTCCACAATGTATCAGTGTCTCTGCAGCCTTCTCAGCGAGATCAGGCAGCCCAGCCGATGACTGCGCCGGCGGCACCGACCTGATCACGTCCGTGGGAGAACGACGCCTGGCCTGCTCGTACGCCGGCACAGGGTGCCATGTGAAGACCAGCCGCCAGTCAAAGCCCCCGATTTGGGGCTCCCCGGCATTGCCCAGGTACTGGAAGGTGTTCCAGTCAATCACGTCAATCACAGGACACACCACCGCTGCCGGCTCCTCATTGATCCTGCGGGGGAAGATTATGGTTATGATGCGTCAGGCTTAAGTTTCTGCAATTTTTTTCAGACACAGTCGACCTTGGCTGTGTGTTGCTGATGGAATTTTGCCCTCGGGGAAAAACAGTTGGGGACGCGTACCCTAAACGCATCCCTCCATCCTTTGCCAGTCATGACAACACTGGCGCTCCCTAAGCAAGCCGGTTCAGACGGCCCAAATAACGACCATCTTAAACAGTCCGTCTGTCTGGTTCTAGCCTGAGGCTTCCTGCCTGCATTGCTGACCGACTCTTTTCCCAGATGCTGTCTTTCCATCTGATGGGAATAGTGGCTGGAGGCGAGTGTGTGCGAATGTTTTATCTACTAAGTGCATCATATTAGCAATAAATGAGGCCAGTTTAGCCTGGGGGGGGGCCCACCTGTGGAGCAGAGGCTCCAGCCAACCCTCGTGGCACTCACAGTGGCAGTCCAGGAAGGTGAGCACGTCCCCCGTGGCGATGGAAGCACCCAGGAGGCGAGCTCTCACCAGACCTTCCCTCTTGCGCGCACGGATCAGGCGGACCTTACGCAGGGTAGATATGTACACCTCCAGGCGTTCCTTCAGGTGGTCTGCATGGTAAAAACGCAGGGTTTGTTTATGGAATTTTAAATGCAGCTCATCCAGAATCGTGCCACGTACATTTACGAAATGCCACTAAGGCCCCGGTGAGTTAAGTACAGTTGAACTCTTGAATTTGGGCTTGGATCCAATAAAAGTCAGATAACTGCGCTGTACATGCCAAACACAGAAATGTACACTAATTTCACTACAAAAAACAAAACAGGGCAGAAATGCATTACAGTAAACTATTACTGTAAGTAAGTGTTGAAAACGGTTTTCCACATTGTAGCAAATTATCCATATTTTAGGCACATGTAAAATTCAATTTTAAGTTTACCCGTGAACCAAGCCAGGGGCGTAGGCTCATACAGTTTTGCTTATTATTTTATGCATTTATAGGCACTCCACAAGTACTGGGCCCCCTGGATCCGTCAGGGTAGCTATGCCCCTCCGACACCCAGAACCGCCGATTTAAATTTACGAGGTCTGTATGTCTGGCAGGAAAGCTTCACCGCAGTTCAGAAAATCTGTAATGGTTGGTCATCTAAGCATGTTTACTGGTAAGAACAAGGTTAATTAAGTTCCTAGCAGTAGCCATGTAATCAAGGGCGTAACTTTGGCTGGAACATTGGTTGGGTTGAGGTCTCCACCCATTACGGGGGAAACATGATTATTGGGGGGGGCCGTATTACCTGGTTTTGATTTATTCAGGGGGGATACAACCCCTCCATCCCCCCTGTAACTTATGCCCATGCATGGAATAATTCCCAGGGTAAGTGGACTAATGTTATTATACTCAACGGTTTCATTATATCGTCCAGATATACAATAAATATTCTGATATTTCAATAAAACAGCAAAGCATTTCATGTCGTTGTCCGTTCACGCTGTAGAAGACAGAAGCGGCTTCCAGTGTTTTACCCTGGTCACTGTAGTCATCGACGAGAATGATGTCCCGCAAGAGCCTGTCGGGGGAGGTCTCCAGCACACTATGTACGGTCCGCAGCAGAGTCGACCACGCCTCGTTGTAGAAGGCGATCACCACCGACGTAGACGGCAGGTTACGGTAGTCGTACTTCACATCCTTGCAACTATGTAAAAAGGATGCAAATACAATTAGAAATTATACAGACTTCTAACAGTATTGCCCTTCATTCATTGTTTCATAACTTTCTCTTAGAAACGCGCTTAAATTTTTTACATGCTAGGCAGAATAATGCTATTTTACTGAAAAATGACCTAATTTCACAGTAAACAAACATCACGGTACCTGGAACGAGCAATCTTGATAGTAATGGGGATCTGTACGTCAAAATGCAAACCATGTAGTGAAATTAAACACCTTAATTCCTTCACGTGTGGCATATTCCGGTCGTTTACAGTGACACGTTTCATCCAAATTTTTCAAACAACGATACTAAAAATTGCTTAATCTATCAAAGTCTTATTGGGATATTTCACCAATAAATATATGGTTTGCGTGATATTAAAGTATTTGCGCTTTTTTGAGCTTATTTCACATGTCATGTGACAAGGCCTTATTCCGACCACTGTGCTACCTTGACTTATATGACCTAGACTTCCGAACCGAAACCCAGCGATCAGATCCATATTGTATCTCTTGGTTAAGGGCACAAACCGCCTTACTCGCAACTTACAGCGGATTCCACCTTTCTGGTAACCTGCGGTGCAGGGATATCTTGTCGCTGACGTATATGTTGATCTGATGTTTTTTAATACTCAGTTCTTCTTTCATTTTCTCCGTTTCATTCAAGTCGAGTGTGACAGCTCGTCCCATTTCACCCAGGGCATTGACGTCCAGAGGAGGCTTTTCATAAACCAGCCTTTTTACCAATTCGTCGTCCTCCATGTCATCACGAGTTGCGACATATCTTTTGTCTAGCAACTCAACATCCGTGTTCTTGTGAAAAATAAAATACCCCAAAAGAGAAACTCCAATTATGCAAAGTATGAGCTTGGACCGGCGCTTTCTCCAGTAGAATGACATTATTCCCCGCTATTATTTCCAGTTCCTTTTTAAAAGTTAAACGGGTGGCATTATAAGAAGTTCCTTAATTAAGAGTAATCCCGACAAAGCACGTTTCTTTCTCACTTCAGCAGCCCCAGAGTTACGTGTTTTTCTGTTTTCCCCTGAAACCAGGCACTCGCTAAGCGAAAACGACTTTCACCCGAAGTGGGTCGTTTTGTGACAAACTTAAATAAAAGTCAAACCACATGCCATTCTTAAATTGTAATCAAATAACCCGCTTGTCACGGTAGCTTCTTGCTTTAGTAAAGTATCTGGAAGGTGTCACAGGATCGCGTCGCTCTAATTCCAGATCACGTCCAGGAACGATAAAGAGCCGAATCACATATTGCAAGAGGTAGAAAAAAAAAGGATCAGCCGGATAAATAGATTAGCACAGGAGGGAAAATAGGTCAAATCACAGAGTCTTCTGAATTGCAAGGAGTCGAGGTTAACCCAGATCCACTTTGAGCTCATCGGTTACTTTTCTTTTCATAGTCGCCATAGCGGAAAGAAATGAACATCGGGGAGGAAGAATCCCTGCAACATCAAGCGAAAACCATGCATGAAGGCGAATGGACGGCGTGTGTGCGCTTCGCGTCCAAGAAAGGAGGACTCTCCGTGCGCCCTAGGAAGTTTGTTTGCGTGAGCGGGGAACGTCAGGCAAGTTCCAATGGGTGTGACGACCTAAGACCTGCTGGTGGTTTATAATCGGGGCCTTCTGTGGGAAGAACATAAGCAAATATCGCTGTTTCTGCGTTTGCTTGGCTTTAATTTGACGGTCTGATTTAGTCAACTACCTACTGCTTCCGGGTAGGCAAACAGGTACCAGGCATTTAGAGAAGACTAAGTGGCCAGCTAATGACAGGCATGTAGTTTGCCTCTGGTCACTACAGAAGACATGATACAAACTGTTCACAGCGCTCTGAGAACGCGGTGTAAAGAAGAAATAGGACCGATTAAAGACACTGGATGCACCCTGCGACTTGCTTTTGACATTTACATGACCGATCACTTTCCATGCTTAACTCGACCCCATCTCATCAGTTGTTTAAAACGTGAGTTTATCGGCGTTAATGTGCCCCGTTGTGCAGTTGTTGCCTGAAGCTTCTACGTTCCTGTATGCAGTGATCGTTTCAGAAAGACGTTTTTATTTTATTGCATGCACCATCTTAATTTAGCACTACTTATCTGAAAAGCATGCACTTGCAAAATGACTAGTTATGATAAACCCGGAAAAATAGGATTAATGTCATATCCTACTAATATCGGCCTAAGTAATATTTCTACTCACCTCAAGCACCCCAAAAAACGGAGGCTATTTTAGCTAGACCTATATATAAGGATAGAAACAACCACAGGGCTGTGCCGTGTACATTTATGTTGGGCTAAGCTATTTTTTCCGGCAGGCTTGGTGAAGGTACCAATTTGAGTGAGGTTGAATAGGTCATTAGATATTCTTATTGTGATTCTCGTAATATTGATCATGAACACCTTTGACACTGATGTGTAACTGAAGGAAACGCGCGAAGCGAGACTAGGTTCGCCGCGGCCTTCTTATAAATATTAGTAATGTAATTGTCATCTGCCTTTCTGTCATATGTTTGTCTTGTCTTTTCACTGTGTTTGTATTATTCTGTCTTAATGATGTACAAGAACAGACCCTTGTAAAGCATCGCTCTTGTGAAAGGCGCTGTATAAAAATAAATGTAATTATCGATGCATAAGATCTTACCAACAGTGGGACAAAATGGGCATTTCTTGAATTTGAGTGAGCAGTAAAGGAGCTGCGTGATATAAGCGGGAATCTTGAGCATATTGCCGTTTCTAATTGACTTAAAGCTACAAGTCTGCTACAGTAAGTGGCAAGACGTGTCGCCCATAGGGTGGGTATATTGATCGTCATGATACGAAGCAAACAGAACAGAATCTAATGTTTAGTTTCATGGCATGATTGTGTACATAAAGACACCTGTTTAGTTAAATATTTACCCTTTGCATTCACGAAGGATTAAGCGCGTCGATAATACGTTAATGGGATGCATTTTTAAGTATATACATGCACCTTAGGTGTAGTGCAAGTGTTATTCG
Organism: Brienomyrus brachyistius; assembly: GCF_023856365.1. NCBI lineage: Eukaryota > Metazoa > Chordata > Actinopteri > Osteoglossiformes > Mormyridae > Brienomyrus > Brienomyrus brachyistius. The sequence goes on along the minus strand of NC_064555.1, from coordinate 8,940,566 downwards.
TCTGTTTATCTCATATGCATGCTTAAGTAATAATATTATCGTGAACAAGTACGACGGAATAACATTACAGCTATCCTTTACTTTTAATTCTCCTTTTATGTAACACGAAGCAAGCATCCTGAGGTCACCGGTTACCCCGGCCACTTATAAGTGAATTAAGGTTAATGTTCTTATGGCACTTCTACCTAAGGTGGAAATATTGCTATACTATACTTAAGAGTAGTTTATTTTAATGCCTGTTTGGATCCTTAGGTATGATTGACTTGCACGATTCTATTTCTTCTTGTATTTATGTAGGCAGGTCTTAAACTATTCTATATAAAAAAAACGCTTAAACGCACTGCAGCACTTTTTCAATATTAGTTTAATTCAAAATGTGCAAAAGTATCCATTAGCTACCACCAGATGGCAGTATAACAGTCTCATTGTGCTTCAGAATTGCACGAATGAATTGGACGTTATATCTTCAGCTAAACAAAAAAAATAACAATGTCCACGATTGTGACTCAGGAGAGAAACATGCACTTTTTTCACATCTTTACATTGGACAATGATACTTCCCTTCAAATAATCAAACGGTGAGAAATATTTTTGCATTTGCACCAGCAATGCAGTCAGTATATTACAAACATTTTGTACAAGCTGTCTTCAGTTTTGCCCTTTGTACTTTATATGCGTACAGTAAAAATACAGATGAACATTTATGGGCACAGTCTTTCATTAGAGATTTTAATTACGAAGCCCTGATATAGCATGTTTACAAAGCAATCATTTTAAAAGTTGGTGCTTTGTCAGTAGTTTAAGTACATATGACAATATTTTATTTTTGTTCCATTCTGTTCCCTTTATACATTGAATGATTCACAGAAAAAAAAGGCACAGAATGAACTAAAGTCATCAGCTTTGAATAGTTTTTGCAGGACTATTTTCTTAGAGCCTGATATATGAAAAGGTGCAGTACAAACCGTCTGAGAGGATTAGTGCAGCCACTCATTCACAGCGCTAGTGCATGACGACTGATCAAGCTTTTTAATTCAGCGCCTTTAAGGGAAGCAACACTCTAGCAGGGAATAAGCTGCCGTCATTACAGAAGGCATGAGTGCGTGCAGGACATGCGCAGCCGCCAACAGACGTCACAGATCTGCTTGCTACATGAGTCCCAGGAGGCCGGTGTGCGGCGACAAAGGGTTACCTGATTAAACTAAGCAGATTTATTAGGGTAAGGCCCTGTCTGGACGTTACTCGGCCGAAGGGTATTCGACACACGCAGCAGAAACAAAAAGGCATTGTCATAACGTTATAGAAGCACAACATACATAAGAGGCGTGTAGGTGGTCTTTTAAGGGGCAGAATGAGGCCTCCAGACAGCAGAGGCAGTGTGTGTGTTCGGACACACCCACATATGACCTTTTGCTTTCCTACGGTACTTCTGAGCGCACACACAGATAGCACAAAGGCTGCTTTAATTCCATGACTATCTTGAAGTACATCTAACATGAAAAGCGCTTACCCCCCCCCCTCCATAAGCAACATATCCAGGGAGTTTACTATGGCAGTTCTGTGCACGGTCAGAACCACGAGATCCAAGACGCTGTTATCTGATCAGTGTCGCTCTGGCCACAAAGTCCACAATGGTGCCTCTCTGATCGTCTAAATCCCACCAGGAGCAATAAACGTATAATCTCCCTCAGTCCCCTTTCAAGACCTTTGAATCGAGGCATTAAAGCACAAAACATTAGACGGCACACGTACCACAACAGACTTAAAGCATCAGCAGTCCCTGAAAAGTGTTACACGATTCCCTCCTGAAATGAAAATTCACTGGAGGCATCGCAACGTTCGCAGAACAACTAGTGCAATAACATCAACGTACAAGATTAGCCTTCTGATTTCGAGAAATCTTCACCGCTTAAAAGTGTTTCTGTGAATGTAAAATACTAAGGCTTTCTCCCTTATCTAGGGTACAGCTGTTTTGTAAAAAAATAAACACAGAATTACTATGATTTTAAAAAAACTAATATGGATGACACAAAATGTCTTGGCACTATTGGTGTGCTCATGGGAGTTTTACTTACATAAAAATGTTCTGAGGGCTGTAGGAACAATGATTGGTTATCTATCTGAACCAATCAGATTGTAGAGGGGGCAGATCCAAGCAACAAGAGGCAGGACTAACCAATCAGATGTCTTGGTCCCACCTCCTCTATAATCTGATTGGCTATGTCTGGTTGTCCCATGAGCTGCTGGTGTAGGCATTACTTTGTTCTGTGAGGCACAATGACAACTGTAGGTTCTCGTCAGGGAAACCCTAGAGACACTTTTACAGAGGCTTGTTCCTCTGTGAGTTTCCCCCAGTCTCTGAATGTCCCCACGTGGCCTTGCATGTAGGCCTTGACCTCGGCTCTCCTGGTCACTCAAACTTCCACTGCTGGTTTGTGTCTCCTGGATTACATTTTCTCATCTCCACGTCCGTGTGGCCATCCGGGTTGCGGTAGGTGGTGACGCAGGAATCGGAGTGAGGGTGATAGATGCTCCCGTCCTGCGGCGGAACAGAAATGTTTACCATCTCACATATTTCAGTGGCAGGTAACAACACGAACCTCCGAGCGAGTTGGCACTCACGTCACGGAATTCCCAGATGACATTTGAAGGCACCAGCGAACCGTCCTGTGAACAGTGCTTCATCCCGATCTGACTCTGACCATCAGACACCTCCGCGCACAACTCTGTCACTGAATTAAATCGAATTTCCTTCTTCGAGGTGTATTCAAAGTACTGTGCGTGGGGGGAAATAATAGTAGTCAGTTTAATTACAAGGAAATATCTCTATGTGACATCGATCGGGATAAAATTGCAAAGTCAGAGTGCTAGCCGCTTCTCATGAAGAGGCCTCCAGTGCAACATGCTTGTCTTTACAAGCTGTCTGCGGCTGAATTTCCCACTTTCTCCCTAAAAGCAATGTGACATTAACATCATTTCAGTCAATTTCTGGTTATTTGTGTTATTAAATTTAATTACTTCAGCCTTGCTCCATTGTTACATGCTCGAACAAACCCTCTCCCAACTGGATTGAGGCATACCCTTTATTATGACAGATGACAACATCCCTAAAGAAAGGGCACGCTGCAGATAAAATAAGACCGACACGGTAAGCTGGAACTCGGGCCACAGCGTTTGCCATCTCAGAAATGCTTTAGCCTTGTTTTAGGCTAACTTGGCATAACGTATATTTCTAACCTCCGCACTCATTTCGGCACTTTTGGCGAGCGTGTAAAGCCGGTGGTGGCCTAATGGTAAGGGATGCGGATTTGTAATCGAAACATTATTGGTTCAACTTCCTAACCAGCAAAATACCACTGAGGTACCCTGAGCAAGGTACTGCTCCCCGGGCCCTGAATTAGCCGCTCTCTGCTATGTCACGATGTCACATGTGGGTTGAATGCAGAGGACACATTTCCTTGTCGTCATTGATGGCAGACAGTGCCAACTATTCACTTTCCCCTTTCCATAAATATTCTACAATACTTGCTCCATTTACATGTGATGTATTTTTAAAAGTGAACAAAAATCTTCCCTTATACTGCGGCGGTGGAAATATTGATTTCCTACTGCACTCAGTACAGTTTTAGAGATGCTTGATTCATCACATGAATGAATAAAGAGTTTTATTGGCTAGGAGACACACGCGGCTGCCCGCCCCCTAAGGTGACATTAAATATACATCCCTAGGCAACGTCAACCGGGTGACATGAATTGCAGTCCGAAAGTGGTTACTACAAAATTGTCAGTCATTTCACACAGGCACACAGCAGTACATTCTCTTATTTAATCAATTACGTGGATATTTGTCGTCTAATGTCACTCGGCATCAGCCAACATCATGATCTCCTGCATCCCAGCAACCCTAGTAATAAAAACATCTGACAGATACAAAGACATCACTTTAAATCATTTTAAACGGATAATTACCTGGTTGCCACCTTGGCCATGGCAACCAAACAGAGAGAGGTGAGCTCCAGTGGGGTTGTGCTCGGGGGCATTATAATCCAGGCACTCTGAGTGGATCCCGCTGCTGCGTACCTGGGGGAGGCGGGCCAGTGGGCGAGGCTTAGACTGAGGCACCGAGATGGAGAACACAATGGCATGCGCGCGCACACACACACACACACACAAAAAGCAACGCAGTGGTGACTCACGGCTCCGTGCCAGCCGAGCCGGTCCTCCGGGACGTGCAGGTCCGGGTAAACATTCTTCAGGTACCAATCAAAGCTGTTGCACTTCAGTCTGTCCCGCAAGACATTCCTCTCCGAGATATCTCCGTACATCGCCTGTAGCCAAGGAGACAGTCGCAAGGGGACAAACTCAGATTAATTAGGGGTAACAGAGATAAATGAGTCTGGAGATACTTGGAGTCGCTATCAATCATGAATTCTAATTATTAATGCTCAGAGATGTCCCCACTTGCTGACTGTATGATTCCATAAATCATACAGATCGCTGCAATGGAGATGTACGAACATGTATAGCAGTTCTGAGGCTTGTTCTTTAACAAACACACACATACTCACAATAATAATCTCCTCTCTGTTCCATGTATCACACCAGCATGGGTGGCAGGTCCTTCATCGCCATGGCTCCCAAACTAAGGAACTCTCTCCCACAATCTCCCCGTGACTCCTCTTACTTCTCTTCCTTCAAATCTGAACTAAATATATTTCTCTTCCGTGAGCATTTCTCTATGTCCTGATTACTGATTCCCCCCCCCCCCCTGTAAAGCGATCCTGGGACTGTGAAAGGCACTATATAAATGTCAAAATGTAACTATTATCAGTCTCCTCTCAGGTGTGAGCAGTCCCAGGTCCAACTTGGCAGCCAGGACGATTAATTCACAGTTTGATCAAAGATCCCTGGCATTAATAATGTACTTTTCGGAGGAGTGACAACGGGAAATATGAAACTTTGATGTCAGCCAGCAGAATGAATTTGAGAGGCCCCGCTACACGCTCCCTTCATTCACCCTGCCTACAAAGTGACAGTGTCATTTCAGCTATAAGTCTATTTCCACTATGAAATTCAAGCCCCTGAGCTTAAGTGCAGGAACTCAAGCGCTGCATCCAGATTTTTGGACGGCTCTTCTGTTCCTCCTAGTATCACGTCCTCCCGCCAATTCTGGCTCCAGTTGACATTTACCGCGCCATTCCAGCCACTCGCTCCCTTTTTACCACAAGACTAACGCCAGTATCAATTCATTCTTTCGGATATTTTTTCCTACGTCGCTGTTCAGTCACTTCCTAGCCGACAAGATTTGCCGTTTTGTACAGGCAAAATCTAAAGTTTTAACACCAATTGTGGCTGAGGATGGGTGAAACCTCCACCTCTAGTTGGCATGTTAGTGAGAGTAATTGCAGCAGAAGACAATCCCCCCCCCCAGGGGAATCCAGTCTTGGCTCTCAGATATATTGATGCCACCGTTTAAATAATAATTACCGTTTGTGAACATCATAAATTACAGGACGGAACGGTCCAACAAAAGGAGGCTGACTTGACTCATGGACCCGCTGGGCGGTTCTACCTTCCGGGCCGGTGGGTTCCGGTTGTAGAAATGCCTCTTGTAGGAATCCATCCACACCTCGGCAGCCCGGACCGTGTTCTGCAGGAAGTTGGGCCGAGCGTAGGGCGCCTTCTTGGGGAAGACGTGACCCACGTGCGAGCATGGATGGATCTCCAGCGCGCCACCGCACTGCCACACCTGTGAGGAGAGACGCCCCCAGAGTACGGTAATCAGGGATGCTTGGTGGGAGGCGGGGGAGGGTTCCAGCAAGCCACAGGAGAACAGGTTTCCACCAATGTGGCCTCCCAGGGCGTGCCAAAGTGTAAGACATGCAACTCAAACCCTGTAATTAAGTCAAAAATACTTCTGAATCACAAAGCCAAAATTATCCATGTCAACTTTCCTCGCAAATCAAGTCTAACTACAGCGCTGTTTTTACAATGATGCTTTCACATAATTTTCACATAATCATTTTACTTTGTGTTTAACCTTTTTGTTCCCGAATTTCTATACTTAAACAGAATTAATTTAGTTAATTTTGTCAATTGTTTAGACCACTGAGCAATAATTTCGAATCCTTGGCATTTCCTGTGTCAAACACATAGCCGTCCGCTCCTAAGCCCTCTCGTTACCCCTGATTTCCATTTGTAAACTAAGCCACATGCCATTAAAAATGAATGGATGGCCAAGACTCCAAAAAAGTATTTTCTTTCATCATATATAAAACATTGCGCTGAAGAATACCTTATCTTTCTTTAATAAAACATCCGCACTACTTTCACACGAGTGAAGGCAGTAAATCTTGGGTACGTGTGTCTCTCTGTCACTGTCCCTCTGTATAATTTAAATACTGCGGTCTCCACATTCAGCTGCGACCAAATTGATGCTAAACAGGAAGTTAGCATCACCGAAGAGGGCGGGACTTAATACTCACCCTGAAAGATAGCTCCAGGTTCTCCCCTCCCCAAACCTCCATGCCCATGTCATAGGTGCCCAGGAACTCGAAGTAGGCCTTGCTCACGGCAAACAGGCCCCCCGCCATGGTGGGAGACCTAACAGGGAAGAGATGGGGCTCAGGATGGTGTTGCGCAGAAACCATAGAAGGGAAATTATGTCACACTCATCAGGAAGACGGAGGCCAGGAACGTTTATCTCAAGTTTATCTAAACATCTAGCATATGGGTGAGAAACATCCAAACCATAATGATAAAAATGACTGCAGATTGATGAATTATTCATCAAACCAACAGAACACGTGAAGGGTGTTGATGAAATAAGAGAAACCCATTGTAACACGTACAAATAAATAACTACTTTAACTGACGACTGTGTAGAAAAACAAAACTAGCCAGGAAATTCATTTCCAGCATAAACTGGCACCCTGTCCAGGGTGTTCTTGTGCCCTGTCCTCACCAGGATATCCCCCCACCCCACCCCCGTGACCCTGTATTGGCTAAGGGGCTGGACATTGGGTGGATGGACGGATTTCCAGCTTTAGTCAGTGAGTCAGCTCACTTACTGGAATGTCTTGTCTAACCGTCACATTTCTTTCCCAATCTAGCTTGACCTCATTTGCATGCATCTCGATAACACCGTATTAATGTTTACGTCAATGGTGACAGCACTTCCTGAGGAAGTCCTCCCGCGTGTTTCAGTCATGCTGCAGACGGACACCGGCAAGGCTCTCCACAGATGCGCGTTTTGCTGTGGGGCCCAGTTAAACGCGGCACCGCGCTGACCCCACCTGATGGGGTGGGTCTTCGACTTGCGCCTGCGCCGTTCCGCCTCGGGGATGACGTGCCACTGGAAAGTGAGCCTCCAGTCAAAGCCGCCTATCATGGGCTCTTCCGTCTGCATGTAGTACTCGAACGTGTTCCAGTCGATGGTGTCGATCACGGGACACACGATAGTGCTCTCGTTTTCACCGATTCTGCAACATGGGAGACACAGGATGTCTGCATGACTATAAATATATCACTTTTTTTTTTTTTTTTTTTTGGGAGGGGGGTGATTTCCATTAGTTGTGGACTGCAGTGCCCCACCTTTCCAGCAGAGGCTCCATCCAGCCGGGAACACATTCACAATGACAATCCAAGAAGGTGAGGACGTCTCCTGTGGCGTAGGTGGCGCCGATGAGCCGGGCCCGCACCAGACCCTCCCGCTTGTTGGTCCGGATGAGACGCACTCGTTCCAAGTCGCTGATATACTCCGCCAGCTGGGACTTGAGATACGCTGCAGGTGACAACATCTCAATGACAGGCGGCTCCCCTTGCCAGGATCTCTACAGTCCCCCTCCCCCACCCACTGCCAACCCCAGGGGCCGCTTGTGGGCCGCGACTAAGGCTGTGCCCAGTCTGGCAGGCCCTCTGAAAACCGTGTGGTCACCACACAGAAGAACACCCAGCCGAGTGATGTCACCAGGCGTTAACATCAGTGCGTAATGTCTGCCACAGGAGATTACTGCGGCCTAGAAAAATGACCCGGAGTGACAGGCCAGGGACATTTTGTCCAGGGACGACAACAAGCTGTGGTTGTGATCGGAAGATCGCCAGTTCAAATCCCAGTTGGCCGACTAATTTCATTGTTGGGACCTTGAGTAGGTCCCTTAACCCCAATCGCTCCAGAGACTGGCAGACCCTGTTCTCTCAAAAATTTATGTCACTTTGGATAAAAGCTTCTGCTAAATAAGTAAAATATAATGTAACGTAAGCTAAAGTCAGACAAGACACAGACGTCACTAAAATGCTTTTCCCCCCTTGCTGAAAGCCCCTAGGTATCAGAAGCCTTTCCTGGTTCGCCGCCTCTCTATACAAACATTCCAACAGTGTGATTGCCTCATTTCTGTATCTGCGTCAGAAGGGCTGGGACCCATTCACACAAAGTACAGCAGACGAGTGACACTGCTGTGAAAAGGTCCTCAGGGTCACATGGCTTAAGAGAGGGTGGAGCACATGAGGCCCCGCCCACCGGGGTAGTCACCTCGGTCGCTGAAGTCATCGACCAGGATGACCTCCTTCAGCAGGATGGCAGGCGTGGTCTCCAGGACGCTGTGGATGGTCCTCAGCAGGGTAGACCAGGCCTCGTTGTAAAATGCGATGATCACAGACGTGGTGGGGAGATGCTGGTAGTCATATTTCTTCGCTCGGCATCTATACGAAGTGAGAACACTTTTTTACACTCTTGTCAAAACCCATGAGGTCATTTAATCACAAGAGATGGTGTCCGCCATGGGATTTTCCTGTGATCATACCCAAACCCCCCCCCCCCCCCGAAACATGACATCATCAAATACTGATCTCATTCTGCACAGTTCAATATTTAAGCTTTTATGAGAAATATTTTCCTGAAAGTGGCGCACTACATTCACATGCATGTCCTACTACTACCTATATTTGATACAAATTTTCAAGCAACTACAAACACTCTAGTCCTTACTCTTCCAAATACTGACTTGGGACCGGTGTTACAGGTGCAGATTCACTTCATGACTGCGAGGGTTAATATGTTAAGCAGCAAAGATGCGCCTCATTCGCCTTAAGCGTGACAAATTGGGTGAGAGAACAAGACCAGACAATTACACAAAGAAGGTGCTCTGCCATGCAGCCCTGACAGCACCGCTTCACCTGCATAGTGGTGAAAGTCACAGCGGGACACAGACGTGCCAAGGCAGCATTCGCTAGAGCGCAGGCCTCGCACTGGGAACGGGGGCACGCCCAGCCGGGTTATGAAAGCCAGCGCCGAGCCACATAAACACGCACTGCCCCTCTGGCTCCCAGTGACGGGAAGCTCAACAGTTACAGCTGATTTAAAGTCCTTTTATAAAACAATGGTCGCCTCAAAAGTATTCCCCATCATTATAAAGCAGCGTAGGTAACTGTTGATGGGTGTTCACAAAAGGGCTTATCGCATCTCAAATGCAATAACGCCGCCTGAGAGAAGCTACTCCGAGGCTCTGGGATTTAATATTCACCCAGCTGCATGGACTGCAATCGATTACGGACGTAAAGAGACATTATAAACTTGGGGAATCTGTCATACAGAGATAACAGGAATGAATCGAGCTGGACTGTGTGTCTGTGGCACAGTCTCCCGGCGATGTGTGTGGGTGTTTATATCTTCTCTGGGGCACGCCATCACCTCAGGGCGTACTCACTCGTACATCCTGTTGTCCTGGATGTGCCGGTGGAGGGAAATGCGGTCGCTGACGTAGATGTTGATGGCGTAACGCTCCAGCGAGTCCTCCTCCTGCTTTTTCTCCTCGTCGGTCAGCGTGAGCCGGGTAGCCCTGCCCCACTCGCCTGGCGCAGACGGGTCCGGGTCGGCCTTGCCGTAGATGGGGCGTGCCAGATCCGCTGGCCGCCCCGTGGCCGGGTTGGCCTCACGCTCCTGAAGGCTCCGCCTCCCACCATCCCCCGCCGGGACCTGGGAGACGGAGCGAGTCAGAAGTGTGTAGGCCAGCCACACGGCCGACAGCAGCAGGCCCATCCTCGCCAGCAGGCCCAGCCTCCGTGACCAGCGCAGCCTCATTATCCCCACGCTGTGTCAGTCCAGGTGACACCCTGCAACACCACAAAGGGGACAGAATGGTGTCCTCTTCCTGGAAAGCGTACAAACACAGGTGAAGTAGCATATACACACGCTAGGCATTAATATCCTTAATTATACACCGATGAGCCAAAACAGTATGAAGTGAATAAAGTTGACTGTAACTGCATATGTAAAGATCTGGGATATACTAGACAGTAAGCTGTCATTCGGTTCTTGTAGACATCCTGAATACAGCAGAAATGGCCAAGGGTAAAGATCTGCGTGACTTTGAGGAGGGCAAAATCATCGTGACCAGGTGATTGGGTCAGATCATCTCCGGAACAGCAAGGCTTGTGTGGTGCTCATGGTCAGCCATGGTGAGCACCTACTGAGAGGGGTCTGAGGAGGCAAACACCATGATCAACCAAAAAGGTGTTGGGCGGTCGAGACTCATCAACGTGCGACGTGAATGGAGGCTGTCCTGTCTGGCGGAAAACCGCAGAAGGGCTACTGTGGCACAAATGGCAGATAATTTGGTGATGGGAGTGTGGTGTCACAACACAAAATGCCTCGAACCCAGCTAGGTAAGGAGCTACGTTAATGTAAATTAGATTTGTTGGTTCCAAATATCCCACAACTGCTTGCAGGGGTGTCATTAGAGATTTTGGGCCCCATGAAAGCATATCATATTGGGGCCCCCAATCCAGAACAATCATATCATGGTACAAATTTTTTAGGGCCTTGGTCACTCGGGCCCTTGGAATCGCTCTAACTGCACCCCTGGATGCTCGATAAGTACCTGCCCATCTGCAGGAGGTAACAAAACGATGGATTCATCAGACAAGATGACCTTTCTGTACTTCTCCAAGTTCCAGTTCCACCACTTCCACCCATTGTAGCTGCATTTGACGGCGGACAGGACTCAGCACGCATACCCCGACTGGCCTGCAGCTACACATTTCCATGAGTATCAAATGTTGGCTTACCATGTACTACATCCCAGACCTTGACATGCACCATTTTTACATTATAGTTAAGATTATTCACGTCACATAGGAGAAGGGGGTCATAATGTTTTGGCTCATAGGTGTGTATGCATCTATATATGCACCCATTAAACAACAATTAAAAAACAGCCTGTAATGTTAAACATCCCTTATCCCATCAAAAAAGATAAATACATCAAACACCTAGAAATAACACTCCATTCTCAATTCTGGTGTTTTAACTCACTTAGGTAATCAGGTACCTTTGACTGTAATTTTTTTGCATAGTTTCATCTGCCTATCCTGAGATCCATTTGGATTTTCTGAACTTAAACCACCCTCTTTCAGGTAATTAATATTACAGATACACAATTTTATGAATCATCACTTACATCTGATATTTATAAATGTTTGGAAGATAATCGGCCGCTCGTTCCCACGGACTGCTTTCAGACGGCCAGAACAAGCTCTACTTTTTCAGGGGCCCTAGGTGAAGCTTCACATGAAAGGCCTCCTACCAAAGAAACTGCCTCCACAACGCAGGTAATTCAGGACCCTAGGGAACTGCCTATTTTGCATACAGCTAGGGCCAGCCCTGCAGGCAACACGAGACAAAATTCCGCAGAATTCCCTTCAACCATGCAAAGGTATCACTAAGACGTATTTGCCCTCTAATTGAGCCATTCAGGGTGTCTCCTGTATGCCTGTATTTGCTTTGCAAAAAAAATATTGGTAAAATGTGAAGATATCCCTCAATTAGCCATTCTACTGTTCTGAATAAAGAAAATACAATAACGTACCACTTTATCATAGGAAAGCCTTAATTGCAGGACTATGATTGTGTAGCGGTGCTTAACCTTAATCAAAAAACGATTCATATTAGGTATCAGTCAAACCAGTCATTCCGTATCGGATAGCCAGGGCAATGTGGCGGCCTGGCTGCGACAAATATTGTAAACCGTGCCCTTCACAAACCGGACTCTCACACCTGGTCTGTATCACAGTCCAGAGCCAAAAAGCATTTTAAAGAGGAACGGGTAACCAAACAGTCTGCCCCAGAACAGATGAGGAATATTTGCCTTGTTGCCTGGACACGGATTAACTTCATTAGTTAGAGATTTAACTCATCTTCCCTTTGGGCGAGAACTGCATTCATCTGTCAACAAGTGTGTTTAGGTTTTCAGCACTGATGCCAGCTACAATATGTTACTATCAGATTGTAAATCAAATTACTGGGAAATTACAAATAATTTATGCACGTTTCAGCTAGATGTTGACATACAGTAACTGAAACCTGTTGTACTTCTATGTTAGTGTTTCCCAGTCATATCAGATCCGCAGGGAGGGAGAACCCCAGTACCGTACACCGATCTGCCCAATGATGTCGGTATAAAAATTCAAAATCGCATACGATCATCTTTATAATTCACGGTTGGGTCGGATTTTTTCACAGCTGCAGGTGAAACTGCTGATCAGGACGTAAACCTGACACTCCTTGACACATTCTTGTAAACGAGATATGAGTGTTACACAACTCATAAACAGCTCATAGGCATAAGCCTTCATGGTTGCATTAAATATGCCGTCTACCTAGCCGATTTTGTCATATGTTGTCATATGTCATGTGTTTAGCACCGGGACGTCGCTGGTCCCCGACAGATATTGCGCTTAGGTTTCAACCAGCCTCCGATAGGGCATCACTAACCAGTATTACGCATCGACCACAGGTGTAACTGAAGCGCAGCTCTGACAGCTTATGTTTCGTATATTAACTTTATCATCTTTATTTTAATAAACAGGGGCAAATAAGCACAAACAGAATTACATTTAATCAGGCTTAAAAGGGATCCTGGTTTGGGAGAAACTGTCAATATATTTAAGGATAGAGACTGCATAACAAAGCAAACGTTTTAGTTTGCCCTGAAATTTAGTTTATTGTTCTAAAAGTTTTGCACGGATGGTTAGATTGCCCGTTACCTCACCCCAACCTTTGTATTTGTCAGTTTCACATAAATAAACTGTACACTTACAATTGTAAACAATCGGTTGTCTTTCCCACATATTGACTAGTTTGCAGTGGACCGTACTGAGCTAAGACTTTACACGCACCGATTCAAGGGGGAGGTTAGAAATTGTATCTGAACCACTTATTCTTACCTACCTACATTCCGGATCCCGTAAACCTGTTATGATAATACTGGTATTAGCGAGACAGATGGCTTCGGGTAGCTGACTAGCTAGCTATCAGTCAGTCTAACCACATCCTCCTCCACGTTGACTGCTAAAGCACCAAAGTAACTTCTGACCGCTCAGCAGCAGCCCGGGTACTCCGCTTCACGGCAGTCCAAACACAGTAAGCCGCGCCCGCACGCCGCCCGGTGTGTCCCTCCCCGGCACTCAGATGGCCGATCCGTAAGAGCTTCCCCACGCCGGGTATTTCCCCCCTGCTTCGCCCTCCTGCTCCCCAGGAAGTTTCCGACTTCGGCCAGCTTGGCTACATTCGCCACGTGACCCGGGGACGCGCCGCGCGCGCCCGCACCCGCGCGCCCCCTTCCCCATTCTCGCCTCCACATTCAATCAATCTGCTCCCATATCACTGAGAATATCAATTTTCGGACGATCCTGCACATTTAAGTGGGATTACCGTAGCATGAGTCACACATTTTTAAAGAAGTCACAGTCTGTCTGTGAGTGTATAGCGGTTCCGTATTCTTTGATATGCTTAAAGACCGAGCGAATTGTTATGGGCTGATAACAATATTGTACATTTACCTAAATAAAATCTATTGAAAATGTTACTTTAACTGCATTTAGTTCCCGTGTGCCAACAGCAATACAAGCTAAACTTAATTCGATTAGATAAAACCTTCAATAATATAATGGTAAATGTTTTGAGGGGTGATTTATCTCTCATAGTATATACAAATTCAACTTACCTAGATCATCCTCGTTCTTTAGGTTTCGGGTCTTCCTTCTTCGGGAATGTTACAAATATGCAAACGTATGCACCGGTTAGTCTGGGTATTTAGGCTGCGCCTCTAGGGGCCATAACCATCAGTTCGTGCACAGTTCATCTCAGCTGAAGGCAGAGGTATTTCTTAAAAAAAATTCTAAGAGGCAACTGCTCTCAGGGAACCTTTTTCTTTGTCGTGCACCTTTCTGGGAGTGACCTGGCAGGGGCAGATTACATCGGCATTCGTAATGTCAATATGCCATAATGCATTTCAAGGTCCTTGCTTTTTAAACTATGTGAATGTAAACTGGACTGACAGCTCCAAAAGGCGTTTTGCGTCATGTTGGTAACTTCCGCGTCTTATTTGGTCTTTCCGGATCAACACGTGTGTTGTTTTTTATGTATTGGATAAGTAATTGTGTTGTAAATGTGTGTATGGCTTCCGTGCTTTAATAAATCCGCCTTAAGGAAGGTTTTATAATAGTTTTACTTATATACTACCTGTCTACGATTGTTGATAATAATGCTGTGTCAATTGGCACAGTAACTGCAGGGCATTAATTACAGCAAATTAAGTTTATAATATGAAACAGCAATAATGAAGGTCAGAACCAAGAAAGTAACATTATTATTTTATTATTATTATTGTGGAATTAGTGACGTTTCCAGTACATTATATACGATTGATATCACTGGTAGAAAATACAGTGAAGACTCCGCCATGCCTAATTATTTATTGATATTTAATTTTTCATTCTTGTCTGGTCTTCAGATATAGGATAGGCCTATTACATTTTTAATTTCAATATCAAGGTCACTTCTTGATTGCTTTATTATTGGGTGTACTTTCAAGATTTAACAGCAAAATCTTTTGTGCCCTGCGATTTCCGGGATGGGATCCAGGTCTTTCCACATCCCTGCATTGTGTAAGCGGTTAAGAGATGGATGGATGGATGGATGGATGGATGGATGGATGGATGGATGGATGGATGGATGGATGGATGGATGGATGGATATGTCTAATCAATGGATTCGCTTAGCCGTTTGTCAGGCTGCAGTATTTCTGCAAAACCCGCTTCCGTATGATTCAAAACAGCAACAAATCTTGTTCCTGCAGTCTTCTGACTTGTATTGGTTTTTTATTTTTGGGGGACTCTCTTTACCGGAGTTGATGTGTGTTATTGAATATTTTTCATCCCCTATATATTATTAAGTGTACTAAGTTACATCTCTTTAATTATCTCTGTCCTTTATTTACAGGGGATCAAAGTCTCGATGTCATCATAACCCTGGAATTCGTAAAAACCACCGTGCTGTCTGGCCTTAGAAAATGATTGTCCCTGGATCTGGTTTACCTCCAGATTTCCGTGTAGGTGATTAAAATGTTTGTAACTGGGAAAAACACCAGACGCATCCAGCTGTCCGAACCCAGGGCTGTTTTACTTCCTTTTTCTCGTTTTTTTTCCCTTACAAACATAGCGATAAAGTAAACGCCAGAACTGATTTAGTTTTAGTGTTAATTTCGTATGTCTCGTTGTGAAAATGATGTTTGACGGAAAACCGCGACAGCAGGTCTCACAAACTCCGTGCGTTAAGACGGAAGAGACGATGCTTTCGAAACAGTCCAATAAGATTCAGTAAAAACATATGTCCTCTGAAACATTCATTTAGTCTCAATGTTTTCATAATAAGACGTACATAAACCTTCGGTGTTTGCACGTTTACGAATCAGAACAAACCGTTAAAACGTATGTCTTCATAAATTCCTCAGAAAACAGATAGTGACCATGTATGTGCAGCTACAGTCATCCATATACATCCAAAAAATTTCACAAAACAGTGAAATTCCTAAGCTGTGGTAGGTCTGCTATGCCTGGATATTCAACATTTGCCAAATCAAGACTTTATGGTGTTTATCTTGTGCTAAGCACATACTCTCATAGTTCTATATACATCCTACCTTCTGTTTCATTCCGTTAAAATATTGCTAGCTTTAGTATTAAAGTAAAATTAACTGATACAAATTATGTGATGGCTAGCAAAACAAGTATAAAAGTATTAAATAGTCAGCAATGGTAGCAGGCAGAAATATTTAAGATTGTGACACTTGACTTGTACAATTTACAGTCCATGCATCCAATAGAGTGCTGGATTCCTCTACTCCAAGACTGACTGGGGTGGGTCCTGATATTAGGCTCTTTTAGACCACACACCACACAGAGTGTTTCTAAGTCAATTTGTAGACTCGTGACATTGCTATTAGCCGCTTTTGTGGATTAGTTCTATAGAAAATAATTAAAAGAAGTTATTTTGTCGGTAACCCTGTAAAGAACATACATAGGTTTATTTTGGTCCAGAAGTGTGATTCAGACAGTTTTATAGTGTGGAGTCATACTGACATCTGAAGGAAATGTCCACATTTCACCATTAAATGTGAAGATGCTACTGTCAGAATACCTTGTTCAGTGTGGCCTGGCGCAGCGGACATGCACTCCCGTGTGTTGATTATATACTGTGGTCATTTTTGGCCCCCGCAGTGGCAAAAAGAAGCTGTGAGCTGTTGTGAATTTGTGTTCGCAACAACCTCAGTGTCTTGATTCTGGGAGACACAGATAAATCGCACTGCTTAGTTTTTGGGAATTCTGTATTCTAGCTTCCGAACATTGTGTGTCTGCCATTAGTTTCCTCATGAGTGAAATATGTGTTAAATGTTTTGTCAAGAAATATTGTTCTGTTGGTGCATACTTATGTACAGAATTGGATTTATCTTACTTAAACTGCATTATTAGTCTAGGCAGCATTTTTGTTCGCGTGTGTTATTTATACAATTTAGAGTGTAAACCTAGCTGCTGACTCCGAGTCGCGTTTCACGTGACGTTTGAAAAGATCATTGTTGTAGTTTTATGGCCTAGTATTTTATTGTATCTTGTCCTGGCCTCGTGACGGAGCCACCTGCCGCAATGCGAAAGCCCATTTGTGGGTGAAGAGGAATCCCTCTCTGTCAGAACTCCTGACCCATTCAGAACCCGTATGCATGCTGGTTGATGATGGAGAAGCACAGGTGAAGGACAGGGAACCAGTGCCGACTCCGCACGGTGGCGTACGCTTTGCATTATGGGTAGGCTTTCATTCAGCCAGGCGATACTGTGCAAGCTGGACTTCAGCCCCATTGAGTCAATGTCAATAGTTCCACCCGTGTCTCCTTCCCAAAATGATTATTTATTGATGCCTTTATGAGTGTATAAGTGTGTGTGTATGACTGGGAGTGGGGTGGAGGACATTCAGACTTTGCTGTGTATTAGCAGCGTTGTTAGACCTGGTTTGCTAATATTCACAGCTGTGAATCCAGCCATAATCATTTAGAGACAGTAACTCATCTAACTGCATGCCTTTGGACTGCTAGAGAAAACCCATGTTATTACAGAGAGAAATCGAACCTGCAACCCTGGGGGTGTTTGGGACCAGCACTATATGATGAAAAAAAAAATCTAAATGTATTACTTATTTTCCTGCACAAGGCTTGAGGCGGAAACTGTAATAATAAATCAAAGATATTTGAAATTAAATAAGTAAAAATGATGACATTTAATCCGCCATCCAAGATTTGTGGCAAAATCAATTATAAAATGACACATGGAAGAAAAATTCTGGTAAATTATCTGTAATGTCTTTGCTTGCTACTGAGTAATTCACACTTTAGCCCTTATCATCGGAAATTCCTTCTTTGGCCTTATTCTGAGTGAGAAATGCCCTGAACATCTCCGGTGAATCGGCACATACGGTGTGGTGTTAATTTCTGTGAACCAGGTTAACAAGAGGGGCCTTTTCTTATCCATCTGTCTCCATAACCTCGTATCCAGTGACGGAAGCACAGGACACAAGGTGGTAAACAACAGTGACCACTGTTACAGCTTAAGCGTAAGTCCTGTTCAGCAGGTCGCACCTGCCCGCTCTCCTCAGCACTCACTCACGCACCGTCGATACATGCAGGACACCCAACAGCTCATACTTCAACACATCACACTCACAATCACAAAGTAAGGGAAGCCAGTAGACCCTACGTAAATTGGGGAAGTTGCTCTAGAAATGTTGTTCAAATACATAGCTTTTTATTATTATTATAAGTCATAAAATTGATTTTTAGGAATTATTAAGTAAGCATATCTTATTAAAAAATCTGAATTGGACTGATTACTAGCTAGTCAGAAAAGAGGTTTGTTTTATCAGGCTTTTTTGAGTCCAGGCATGTTTTACAGATTAAAATTCTGGGATATAGCAAAGCTTCAGGAGCAAATCGGCATGTGATAAAATGTTAGAATACTAACAGAAAGCCCAGTTTACTGCAATGAAGTGTAACCATGTAAAGAATTCGGTCTGTAAATGACCATAACAGAACCACCCTCTGCAGCAGGTCAGAAACTGCTGGTTGATGATTCGACGAAATTAAGGAGAGAGAACCAAAATGACGACATGCAAGATTCTTACTGATCATGTGCTTATTGACTTGCTATAATGTACAGTACTTGGGTACAAAGAAAATACATAATTAAAGTAATTCAGGGAACATCCATCCATTTTCCAAACCGCTTATCCTACTGGGTCGCGGGGGGTCCGGAGCCTATCCCAGAAGCAATGGGCACGAGGCAGGGAACAACCCAGGATGGGGGGCCAGCGCATCGCAGGGCACACTCACCCACCATTCACTCACACATGCACACCTATGGGCAATTTAGCAGCTCCTTCAGGGAACATATATACATTTATTTTTCAAACACATTTATTCAAAGTAACTTACAGCAGAGCAGTGTTTCTCAAAGCGATCCTTGGGGACCCCCCTGCATAACCCACAGTTTTTGGGTTGACAGGTGGGTCAAATAAACACTACATCAGAGTGAAGGGTTATAATTAGTGTGTGTTCCTTAGGATTTGAACCAACAACCTTTGCATTGTTAGCACACTGCAGCACCTGTTTAGCTACACGAATATATACGTATGTGCACATATCTGCGACATCACTGATAATTGTAAAAGTGATTCTAAAATCAAAGGATCTGCCCATGATATGGAAGACATTCATTTAATTATGAATAAAATGGCTGAGCTAGCCCCTAAAGCTAATACAGCTTTAGCGAGGATGGGGACCGAGGTGTGTTACCGTCCCTCTTACCCTGCATTTGATGTGCTGCTGTGCATTTGATGTTACAGGCCACTGCTTCTTAAACCATGTTGAACTGTGGTCTTCTATCCTACTGCAGAGCAGAACTGTAATAAAAACACATGTTGACGTCTAGAAATATCATACTTTTTCTAACCCTAACCCTAGCCTCAGTTTGCTAACCCTATCCCTAATTTGGGGCCTTAGAACTATACAACAGGCGGTTGGAAAGTAGGAAATATGCTATTAACCCTGGTGCCAGCAGGCTGCTGGGAGAGCGCATCTCCTGCTTTTGTAGGCTTACAGACACTTCTTTCGGCTAAGCGTGAGGCTGATGAAACACATCGAGGCTCCCTTCCAGATTCCTGGGGTTGTATGAAATTATTTAAAGAGCTGCCGGTGGGCTATATAACTTCTTCAGCCGGAGGATAAGCCAGGAAGTCCAGGGCAGTCCTCCAGAGTTTTTTCACCTTGCTTGTTGTCTAGGTGTGACTGTGGAGCTCCACACCCCATATATTTGAGATTCCATTTCCTTCAGTAAGGTCCTGTTTCTCCCGGATGGACCCCTGGATGCCGTCTTTAGAACTGCCTGGGAAACAGCCAGACGCTGTTCCTCTTTCTCCTCTGTTCCTCTTTTTCACTGCGTTCCCTCTGAATGAATGCCAGTCAGACTGCTGAAGGTGTCGCTAATCTGATGTATTCCAGGGTACAAGAAGACAGGGTGCAATGAGCCAAATTTTACTGTCAATTTAAAATACACATTAGAATACACCCTCTTACCCCAAATATATTATAAAAAGGATTCTTCTTCACATTTATAGTTTCAGCAGTTATTCGTTTCTAATAAAAAATAAAGTGTATACTTTAAATTTAAATTAGTTTAACTTATTATAAGTTCATTCTTTTTTAATGGCCAGAACAAAATTATCACTTTAAAAAGAGTCATTAAGAGCCGTTTTATGCATGTTTATAGTGCCATCTAGTGGAAATTGGCCGTTATACTTTAATGCAATTCATTTTAAGGTCTCTCGTTCACTGCAAAACTCGATTTGGATTTGGATTTGGCATTCTTCTGTCTTCGGTGGAAATAGTGCTCTGATGTAAATCTCAGGTTCATTCTCCTCAGGGCTTTCTCGCAAACGTGTTGCCATGTTAGAAAATTTTTGAGGTCAGATTGTTCAGCCAAAATTATCTCAGGTAATTTAAAGCGAAATTTAATCCGTAAAACAATAGGTAACTGGCTTAAGTTCTGCCCTTTTTTAAAACGTATATTGCTTCAGTTGAGTCACTGTATACATTTTCCCACCAAAAGTCAGGCACCCCACTGACCCCGAGGCACAATGGTTTCAACTACGAAATATGCAAATCAACTCTGATGCCCTATATCCGTTTGATGGAATATGTTTGGGATAAAACAAGGACAAAGCTGACACCAGTACCAGACTGTATTAATGCTGTAGAGGAGGTGTAGAGTGCAACCAGAATGCAGGGTATACGATACCAGACCTCAAGGCCAATTCAGGCCAGCAAGCCATTCATCACTGAGAGTAAAGACATGTTTTATTCACACTTTGGCTTACGGGACAGTAAAAAAGAATACCAAGGTCAAAGATTTTAGGCATGGGAATGAAACTCTCACCATGCGCATGTGTGTGTATGTGTGTGAAATGCTCAAAAGTCATCCATCCATCCATCTATCCATTTTTCGCTCCTGCTTGTCCTATTTAGCATCAGATTCACACAGCTGCTTCCCCCGGCGAGTGCTTTTCTCCCAGCGGCCATGAAATGGTACAGTAAGTATCCCCCCTGACCCCTCACACCACTCAGTCGCCAGCCTTCTAGAATAGTATTGCATGTTTAAAATGATGCACACTGCACATTGCAGATGTATTACGGTTTATTGCGCATTGAAGTTTAGCCTTGTATCGTATCTTTTGTATAGCATTGTGCCTTTTTCTATTGTATATGTACAGTTTGATGTCCCATTTTTGCCAGTGCTGCCGTAGCTCCCCTGGAAATTCCTTCAGGTTCGATAAAGTACTACTGCTACTATTCGGGGTCACAGGGGTCCGGAATATATCCCAGAAGCTACGGGCACACGGCAGGGAACGGCACAGGATGGGACGCTAAGCTGTTCAAAATATAATCAATGTTAAGTTAAATATACAACAATATTTTTAGTACAAATGCTCCTTTACTTACGAACTTTCAGACATACGAACGAGGAGGACTGTATGTCCAAATTGTGTTCCTTGGGCTCCCGCTTCCTGTCTGCAATTTTTTCTTTCTGTGCACCAGTTCTGCCTAGTATGACTTCTGGCCGCTACTCCCGCCGCGCAGCAGTGTTCTGTACTTACGTACACCCTTAAAATGATGTTGAATACCGACTTACGAACATTTCAAGTTATGAACGGCCGTTCAGACCGTACCTCATTTGTAAGTAGAGGAGCGTCTGTGTTGCCATATTTTAGTTTAGCTGCAGCTTAAAATTCATGTTTCCTATCGAACAGGATAATTATAGACATGCTACTAGTCGTCATATGCTTTCCAGTTTGATTCCACTGATGTGTTGAGTCATTGGGTTTATGGGAATGGCGTGACTGTCACTGCTGATGGGCTAGATTTACAGAAAAGGCTGCCCGGTAAGAACAGCATCGTCTGGCCAGTACAGTGGCTCGTTGTGCGCTGCTGTCGCTCCCATCTCCATGGTTACAGTCTCTAGCGCCTGCTCAGCTTAGCTGGTGCAGAGTTTGAATGCGTTACCATGGCTTCCATTCAGGCATTTTTCCCCTCCTGCTTACGTTCCAAAGACAAGCAGTATCCCTACCACTGTTCACACCCATTTGTTCCACCTGTGGCTATTTATTCCTGCTGTGCTTTGTATTTTTATGCTCCATGACATGAATCTGACAGGAGGACTGTACCTAAGTAAACGCAGATAAAGCTTTACCTGTAAGTGTCGCTACCCTTCTTCAAACTATGCTTAAGTCACCTGTGTTTTTTATTTTTCAAAACATTGCTGGTTCAGATTTGTTAAAGTTCCGACATTTAAATGGGAAAATGATTCTACCTTATGAGGCTGGGATATTTGGTGGGTCAGGATAATGTGGAGGCGGGAATCTGATAGTTAAACCCTGGTCTGTCATACAAACATGTTACGAAGTAGCAGTCCATCTGCTATTAAATTATATCTCTACAAATGTGTTTCACACTTTGTTGACTGTTTGTTTGTACTGTTCATATCACAGCTCACGTCCAGTTGCTGGAGTAGATTGGACTTTGAAATTATTTTTGATAATTATTTCCTTACATGTTTGATGTTAATTGATTGATTGACAAATTGATTGAACATTTAATTAACCAGTTCTGAAAGCATTCTGTGCCTTTTTTACTTACTGCAGCCAGTGGCTCGCTGAACCTACACACTGCAAAAAAAGCTCCAAGTTTGTGCACATAAAGCACTTTTTATGTTTTGATTACTATAAGTGGATTCCGTTGACATAAAGGTATATACTATATATTTTGTCAGCACAGAAATGAGTCACTAAATCCTTCTGTCGATCGAGCACTATCCTGAACAGAACCATCCGCTCTGGTTCAGTATGATCCAGTCTGACTCTGAGTCCAGAATGCCCTTAAAGTTACTGCTCACCAAGACACATGGAATGCCTCAGCATCAGTTATCCTGAAATAAAGGCAGCTTGTCACTGCCCTGGACAAAAACATCAGCGGAGAGAATTTATATGTGCAGAAACATGAACACACAAAGAATACAAGCATGCAAACATACACACATATCAAGATACAAACATGAAAATATGCAGATATGAAGATACATGCATGCAAACATACATATGATATCTATTATTTTTGCTTGGCAATTGTTTTTAATAGCATTAGATAGCGATAAGCTTCAGCTTGCAAATGAAACTGGGTTATCGTTACAAAGTCACCAATAACATGAAAATTCATGCAAGTCATAGTACAGATTTCACAAAAAACTGATTTGAAAATGCCAAGAGGGTCTGTAAGAAGACGTTCAGTGCACTTGTGATAGATCTGGATATGAATGAACTCCTGGATCCATGGCATTGAATGGAAGGGGGTGACATTCAGGGAATCAGCCCCCAGCAGGAGGCCATGGAGACGCATCACAGCAGTGTGCTTGGCGATGCGTCACGGCGATGCGTCGCGGCGATGCGTCATGGCTCGTCGGAGGACGTGCTCTGGTCCTTGCCACCGTCTGTTTCCTGCCTGATAACACTGCTTTTGTTGTACATTGCCCCCCCTCCCCCACACCACCTTATCCTCTCTAGTCGGTGGTGTTTTTATTAACAGAGGACAAGAAGCTCGTCACGGCCTCAGAAAGGAAACAATCTGGCATCAGCAGGTGATGGGCTAACAGGGCTAACCCCCCCCCCCCACCCCAGAGCTCCAAGCGTTTCTGAGTGCCATACAGCAGAAACATCACTTTATACCGTCGCCTTAATTTCCTCTCAGGCTTTTTCGATTTTCAGCCCCTTTTTGCTATCAAAGAGGCACTTAATTCATTTTTCTCTTCTGGAGGACATCCTGGCCTAAAATTATTTTCCAGTCAAGTTTCCTGAAGATGAACATTGGTCAAGGAAAATAAAATAATTGTTTTGACAATACAACACATTTTTGTGCCTTTTTCATAAGAGGATATGGAAAAAGTAATTTCACAAGTCATTGATCTATTAAACTACGGGAAATATATCCTGGTTGTCAGCATCTCAGAAACATAAGTGTGGACCGCAGAGTGGCGAGAGACACGGAGCTGAGCTTAAGTGAGGGGATCAATCACTCCACACTTCCTAAGAACCCACTATGGGTTTTAACCATCATCTTACCGCTGAGACCAGTCATGCAAGGAGTGTATCTTTGCTGTATCAGGACAAGAAACATTTATAGGCCATGCAGGGGGAACAGTATTCAGGCCCAATAGCTGTATTGCATTGAGAAGATGCACAGCACTATGATCTTAAAAAATATTTATTGCTCTGTATTCATACCCATTACCTCGGCTCCATGCTTACTTCCAAGAAAACCGTAAAAGGGTATTTACCCTGAATTACTATATGCTATGAATAAACAGGCAAAATTGCCATATGCTTTGGATTCAGAACACTCATCAGGCATGCAAACGGAGGTAATGCGGTTTTCTTTGGTTGCTGAATGTCGAAATAAATTACACCCCGGCCACACAAGGAGATTTTAATGTTGATTTTACGATGTTGCACCTGTTTCCCTTTGTGGACGGAGTGAATGTGCATTCACCTCTGACAATATTTCAATTCATCTGCGAGCTTTTATATTAAAAACCACCTACCTGCGGGAGTGTGACGCATCAGCGGTTATCGGCGTGTAACAGTGAGATTAACGCAGGATGTTTCCGGGGGCTCTGCAAACAATGGACGCCTCAGCTGGCCCACATTTTGCAAACTCTTTTTTTTTTCCCCAGGCCCGGCGTGACATATCTAAGCATCCCCGCAGCGCACGGCAGCCCTGATAGGATGGAGCTCAGCATGGCCCTGCAGCAGCTGACCACAGCTGGCAAGGGGAAGCGCCTTCACATAATTTAAAGTCTAATTTAGATTTTAACAAAGGCCTGTTTTGTTTCCCGGCTACGTGAAGAGGTGATTCGAGACTGGCTCCAAGAACTAAACAGCGGTTTTATTATACTTGATTAAATATAATTTGCTAGTTTTCAATGACATCCCATGTAGGATGCATCCTGTCATGTCCTGTACCAGTGTTTCTCAACCCAGTCCTTGGGGACCCCCAGACAGTCCGCATTTTTGCTCCCTCCCAGCTATACCAGATATTTGGTGTTCTTGATTGGCTGGGAGCTGGTTTGGGAAACACTGACCTGCGCTACCTGGGTTGGCCACCAGGCTCATTGTGACACTTTACTTGATAAGTGGTTGGAAGATGAGATTTTATTTGTGTCAGAATGCTAATATGATAATATCATGGTCAGCCAATATTAGTATAGCAAGTGTATCCAGCCATATTCAAGCTGTTCACCCAAGTTTGGTCTGGTCTGCAGTATTCCAGCTGGGACAGATCAGCTGGCAGAATTTATCATTACTGGTAGCAAGATAGCATCAGGGTAGGGTTACCGTATGCCGCGTTTCCTGGGACACACTCTTGTTAGGCCCTGGTCCGGGTGTCTAGGTTTAGTGCTGCAACCTGCATGAACCAGTGTGGCAAGTTACAGTGGAGTACCAAGTGAAGGAAAAGACACCGGCTTTCAGTGTACGGCAGCCGCTCAGTATCATCACACAGCGTCTGCAGGGCTCGTGCACACGGTTACCTTAAAAATGAAGCGATATGTTCACCCCTGCGTCTCACACTGCTCACGAGCGATGTCAGCTTGTGACATCAGCAGGTGACATGCGCTGGGTGAGAGACAGAGTTTCCACGTTTTCAGTTCACCATGTATGATAACCCTGCATTATGGATGCCCTGGCAGATTCAGAGAGCCAACAGTTTACAGGAGCCCTTAAATACGTAAAATTATAATATTATATAATTGGGGGAGGGGGGGAAAGGCAACATTTTGTCAGGGGACTTCGAATTTTTAGCTAAGCCCCTGGATAGCATCACGCATCTTGTGACAAAACCGCTAAGAACATAAGACACAACTGTGACAGCGATGTCTGAAACGACGTCTGCAAAGAGGCAGCCATTTGCAAGGAAAAGCTGAGAGCGCCGTTTAGCGCAGGCTAAGTACTGAGGCGCTGTCAAAGGCCGCTTCCTCCGTGACAGCCTGACACACTTCACTGAACAGGGCTCGCCAGCTGCCCCTCACTCCCGCCGCTCCGTGCTTCTGCGAGATAAAGAAACACACTCATTACCTGTCACAAAACTCAATGCATATTCAAACTCTTGAGGGCAAATCCTTTTAGCTTTCCTCTTCGCTCTGTACCTCACATAGGAATTCAGATGTCCCTTTTTCAGGCTGAAATATTAAGTGTTCAAATGATAATTCAGTAGTGCCGTTAATCGCCTGAGAAAATGTACCCGGAGTCGCCTGTGTCTGTACGTGACAGACGCAGATTCTGAGGCTCCCATCGTCTGCACACGGCCGAGAATTAGTTGCCCCACCTCATGCTGGGACAGTCATCTGGGAGTCCTTGCACATACGCTTATCAGCCGACGCCATTAATTCTCAATGGGGGGGCAGCATACAGACTGAAATTACAATCAGCACTGCCCTGACAGACAAGGACTTGGGGTGAAAGTGACACAGTTGGCCAGGCGGCCTGCAAAAAGTTGCACACAAGGTTGTGGCATGACCCAAATGTTCATTCCCCCCCGCCCCCCCCACTCGGGGCTCCCCAGAGGCAGCTCCCCGCAGACTTGGGGGGGGGGGGGCTGGCAGTCCGCCTCCCCACCTGCGCTCTTCACCAGTAACCTTGGGGAAGGCAAATGTTGTCAGGCACTACATCTGCAGCGCGGAATTCAAAACAGAGGCCCCCGGTCAGTCCGCCACTCCCTAACAGTATATGCCTGCTGCATACAGTTACATCCACATTCCTGCGGCTCTGATAGGCCACCTTGAGGGGGCGGGCCCCTCCCCCTGCACCTCCCACAACAAAGACATAGATTTCCAGCATTACTAGTGGCATGCGAGCCCATTACGGAGACAGCTACTTGAGTGCTTGCGCCGGATGACAGAGAAAGTCCATCCGCCGCTCACCCTGCACCCCTACCCTGGTCGAGGGACGGGTCCGCTGGCTGCAACACAAGACACGAGGGGGGTTGGGGGAGCTCCCATGTCCTGTGTTGCAGCCCCTGGCCCCGCCCAGAGTCACCTTCTGCATGTCACGCCTTCCAGGTTCCTGCGAGGGGGGAGAGAGGGAAAAATCAGAGATGAGGCTTCCTGTGCCACCAACGCACTTTCATTAATGCACCACATTCATCACTGCGGCGGAAATGACCTCCACGCTTCACCCAGTACCCAGAATGGCCTAGTGTGCGTTTCCACGTGACTTGTAAACAATTAAAAACAGTAAGCTCTCTCTCTCTCGACTGTAGGTCATAACCCTAATGTAAAACAGTCTCTAGAAGTAAACGACGTTGTTGCAACGTCGACCATGAAACATTTCAAGGGGTGGTGAGTGGCTTAGTGGGTTAAGTCTCCGCGCTCCGCGAGGTTGTTGGTTTGAGCCCCTCCCGCTGCGGGCCCTTCAGCAAGGCTCTTACCCCCATTTCCAAGTGCACCACAGAATGGTGGTCGATCCTGCACTGTGCCCCCACCTCCCTCCCCCAAGCTATGGAGAGCAAGATGGGGTAGGGAAATTACTATGGGAATAAAGTTTTATCAGTTTGCATTATATTATGTGTAGGTAAGTTTTTTATGATTGTCGATTTATGCATTTTCAATGATGCTCCAAAGGTTCCTTCTGTACGGGCCTGCCACACCACACACCCCCTCCCCACCTCCCCTCCCGCCATGCATGTTCCATCAGTCAAACACGTCATAACATAGTGATGCGCAATTATTATGACGTTTCGGGATGAATGTATTCTTTGTGTTTAATCAGACTTTAAAAAACAATCAAGGTTTGAAAATCTCAGGAATAAACAGACCCAGTCCTGATGCAAGTCGTTCCGCTCTCTCTCACCGTCGGTTTCACTTTGATTGCTTACAAACAGCGGCTGGAATTTCGCGTCAGTCGCTCTCTGCTTCTCCAGCCCTCCAGTCCCCACTATTTTCATCTCAGCAGCAGGGGGCACGTCGACCTTATCCTGCGATAAACGTAGAGCTCTGTGTCAACCCCCCCATGAAGCCGGCAAAGCTGAGCCACGGTATTTAGGAGGCGTGGGGGATCTCGAGGGGTGAGAGGTAGGATGGAAATGAGACAGAGAAACCAGCAGCCACGTTCTCAGGAGGAGTCCGTAGGGGAGAGAAAAATGTCACGTCGGACACATCGAAGTCGGCGTTAATGATGGGAAATATCACTGCCTCCCAATGGCCATTTTTCACAACTGTCTCATAGCATTCGCAGTGAATCATGACAGCGGCATGAGAGCTGATGCAGCCTCTCACACTGGCTTTAAAAAAAAAATACCGTGAAAGGCTTTTTTACAGTCACCGGGTTTGCTAACAAACAACAGAAGACCGCTGCCAAACCCGAGATGTGTAACAGGGGTTGAAACACAACACGCCAAAAATGTCAAATGAATAATACAAGGCGACATGCCCCTGATACAATCTGGGCGAGAGCGCGGAGGAAAGCCGCGCTTCATTTTCAGATGTTTCATGCAACTTCCCCGCAGTAATCTGTAAGACTGAATGATGGTCGGACAGATTAGGTGCAGTGGGCAGAATTCTGAATGTGCATTTTCAAACACTGAGAAGTGAGCTAAATGAATTATTGATGACCTTCTGGGATGATACTAATTCCCAAAGATGTAGACCTATTCCATATTGTTAAAACTGATCTCTCTGGAGAAAAAGTATCAATAACCAAAAAGTTATTTTTTTGTTGTTGTTAATAGCGCTGATTTCCTGAATTGCACGTGTGAGTGTGTGAGTGTGTGAGTGTGTGCGCCCTGCGGCATGGTGCCCAGGGTTGGTTCCTGCCTGCACCCCTTGTTCACGGGATAGGCTCTGGAAATGCTGATTTCAGGTTCCCAGATGAGGTTCCCGTGAAAATGGCTATGGAAACTCACTGAGACCAAGAACAATAGAGGCAGTCCCTCCATTTTCTGCTCCTTTATTGATATGCACCCAGGTGAGCCAACCATGGTGATGGAGAAATTTTGTACTCCCTACTTCACATGCAGGCTACATCACCTCTGCAACCCAGCCTACAATAAGCCAAGCCAGACTAAAGACAGTGAACTGCACCGGCTTAGTTAGCTGACGAGATGAGAGCTACACACCCACTGCAGCAGAGTATGCAAAAAAAAAAAACACAATCTAACTGTAGTATCGATTGATAAAGATGGATGTAGCTGCACGTTCTACCCAGCCAATACCCACCAAGTATGGAAATGAATGGCTCTTAAAGCTAATTAACATGTAAATAGCCTGCATGAGCAGTTTCAGATGCTACTAATCCCTTGAGGGAAACGTCGGAGAAAGGATGGAGTGATATTGTCAAACTTTGAAAAATAACGGTAATGCGCGACTGCTTGTGATGTCGCAAAATGGCATTATTAGACTGCGGAAATGAGAAAACGGTATCATAGCTTACCGTGCCACGGATGCTGCTCCCAGGCTCTGAAGCGAGCTGTACACTCTGACCCTCCATTCCACACTGACCGTCCGAGATCTTTGCCTGTAGGAAAAAAAACACCAAATTAATTTCGCCTAAACGGAAACATTCCAGCGGCCGATGGCAGATCCGTGACCTCCTGCAGGAGGCACAAGAAGGGATTTCCTGAGGACGGGGCAGTGTTCGCTGCATAGAAAGGACGTGGGCTAAGACCCGCATCCCAACCCAGTGCTCGTGCTCCTGACACGAACGCGAGGCGTCGGCCTACGGCTCTGGGGCCATGAAACAAAGCACTCTCAGTGTCCGCACAGCTGACAATGCCCCCCATTCTCGCCCCACGCCCATCCCAGCTGCCGCGACGGCATTTGCCGCTTCCCACCACCGTACCAGGAACGGACGTCGTGCATATGTTAGCCTGCGAGCTCATTGCTGGTTCGGATCATCTACCCGTTGGCCCGGAACTTCATAAGGCACATCAAACATGCCTCTCGCCCTACTCGATGGATGGATGGATGGATGGATGGATGGATGGATGGATGGATGGATGGATGGATGGATAGATAGATAGATAGATAGATAGATAGATAGATAGACAGATAGATAGATAGATAGATAGATAGATAGATAGATAGATAGATAGATAGATAGATAGATAGATATTTCATTATGAGTATGCTGAGGCATCTGGATGTCAGTTAATGGAATAACTCCCAGGATAATTTGTGGTTCTTCATTTTCAAACGCTTCCTAAGTGTGACTTTCAAAAAGCAGACTCAACTTCAGGCTGAGTCTGAGATCAGCCGAGCCCAGAAACCACCCAGTCACCGGTGAATTTTAGCTGGCTTGAGGCTCTGTGGTGAGCCACTAACTCTGGTTTTATTTCTGGATAATAATCTCTCATAATGACAATAGGTCTATTTTTAAGCCTTAACAGGAACACTGAACTGTACCACTTACAGTGACGTTTACGCAGAAGCAATGAGTTTCTCCTTTAGGAGCAGGTTCCACTCTAACCCAAATTAAAGTAGCAAAAAGCTAGGACAGGTCGGACTTTGCTGACACATTTTTACACGTTTCTCCTTAAGCAGATATCATCGCTCATTCCTCACGTGATTAACAATGGCAAACCTTCGCAACACGTGTTTGAAGATCAGCTGCAGCATCACCATGAAATGAATTTCGTCGCCTATTGAAAACGTATATTTTAATGCTCCAGCTGATTGTTAAGACGAATGTTGTAGGGTCTGACCTACTTACAGCCATCTGAAGTCAATTTCAGAAGGATTTCAGAAGAAAGTTTATATACATAAAATTGTTAGGTTCTCTGAAATGACCTCTAGGGATATCTGAGCCGAAGTCTCCTTTGTAGGAAAGAAAATTGTGGCGAGCTCTTGAATGCCCTCACGTACGCCTCGGCGATAACTTATTACTAACGCTGCCGGGCATGTTTTGGCCCTTATGAATTGCGGTCCACATGTGATTCCTCTCAGAGAGCTATTCTTAAAAAGCCCTTGAGGGAGACGTGCTAGAATAAAAAAAAAATGACCGCGTTGCATTTTTGAACATGCGTTGCGCAGAGCATTTTAAAATTCATAGACGTAAATTACGGGTCGATGGGGGGCTTGTAATGCCCCCAGTAAATTAAAATCGGCTAATGCAACCCCCCACAATAATAATGTGTCCCCTCAACCCCAAAAAATAGACCTCAACCCCAAAATGTTCAAACCAAACTTACGCCCTTGCAGACAAGAATGCAGTGCTGGACTCAGTATTATAGCTCTTAAATTATTAAAATAAATATGAGTACAAATAATACATTGTTTCTTTTATAATATCAAATAACGTATATCTGGGGGAAAATAGCTCCAAGGCAAAACGTAATTTTAGAAGAGAAAACACTGCAAGGTACAATGAATGACAATGAATTCATCAGCTTTTGAACCAGTGAGCTGAATATGATATTTATATCGAATGTCAGGTCAACAAGCCTGAGCTCAGACTCGCTTCATTTCGCCGCCCCTCTCAGCACGTTTGTCCCTTGCGCTGCAGTTCTGCCCGGTGTGCGATCTCCCGCGTGCTGACCGGACGTTTCCGCGTCCCCTGTCACATTACCGACTTGTCCCGGTCCCTGGGACGCGTGACTCACGGAAAAACAGCAAGGGCTTTGCACTTAAACAATGCATACATAAATTACAACATTCATTTATACCGACAGACCCACCCCCAGGCCTCATCCTCTGCCCCCACCCAGGTTATACAATAGGCCTATGTGAATTTATCCCAAATGTGTATAAGGTTTTCAAATTATATGCTGCATACAGTAGAAAGATCAAATGATTCACTGTTTTGCTGTTATCACACAAACAACAATGTTCACACCTACGTACATGCATAATGATTAAAGCTACTTGAAAATAAAGTAGAAAAACTAAATGTCATGTTTTCAGTATATGAACGGCAGTTTCACAAAAGTGGCTGTTATACTCTCAGTATAGTCCCACTACTCTTGGTGAATTAGGAGAATCAACTTTATTAAAAGGCTGTTAATTGAATGAATTTCCAATGTCTTCAGATAAGTAAATGGGAAGACATTTTTTTATTACTAAATGAGTTGCATGAACATCTTACCGTATTTAATCAAATGCACTAGCGTAAAATAAAGAATCGTATGCAAACTTAAAAGCAGTTCACAGCTTAGGCATGATTATGGACGCCTGCTTCTTTAAGAAGAGAATGGAGAATCGCTTTACTCGTGCATCGATTACAGTATGTGAAATATATCATTATGAAGCCGTATTACTGTTTTACTAAATACATTACAATTGTATTTTGTTCTGTGATCGATTGTTTAAATGTTAACATTAAAGTTAGCACTATTTGATTTTCCTGTCTGAATTACGCATATTATGCATAACAGTTTGTAAAAATCTATTTTTGCGTTTGTTTTTGTCATGTATGTCATATATATGTGTTTAATTAATGGGCGAGTAAGCAGTTCATTCAGTAATTTAATTCACATTAATTTTGTCGGGTTCGATATCTGTAGTTCTATGTAAATGAAGTTGCAGTAGTTCTATTACTAAAGCGTGACCTTCAAAATCCACTTAGGACCGACAGTAGTAAAGTATGCCATAGTAAGAATTTTCGATACTCTGCAAAACAGTACTTCCAGAAAGTTATCGAACACTATAAATCCGTTGAAAATCAGTTAAGCAACGTTATACGGTTGCTTTCTTCTATTTTTAAGAACCGCAGAAATCCCAGAGAATACACTATCGACGTTTCAATCCGGAGTTGAATAATATATTGCCCGCACTTAACTTCAATTTTTCATTCGATTGATCAAACATTATTAACTGTCATAACAGTTCTCGTCAGTCAAAGAAAAAAAATCCGTCTAAGGGTGCTGTGTAATCTGAATAATTCATATTTGTTACAAGCTGTACGCTGTAGCACAAATTTCCTTCAGATCTTTAAAAATAAGACTTGCTTCACTTAAAATAAGTTATATGCGATAATATTCGAGGAAACGCATCCATGACTACAGAACGAATCGGGATATTTACCTGATCAGTAACATGTGCCTGGGAAATGTGTCCTCGTCCATGCGAGCGCCTTTAGTGAGCAGATGCGGTGATACCCCGGCTTATAGCTTAAATACGGAGTCCACCTACCGCAGGTGGATCGGTTGTCATACCAAATCAAAAATCGGTGGATTCTCTGCAGATCATAAAAGACTTATTTCTCGCCCTTGCACACTATGTGGCGAAAGCTACGTCTAAGAGAGGGCTTTACATCATTTGATTCTGGCGTTATTGGCTTTGAAATTAAAACGAGCGTTCAGCGCCTTACCTTCAAGTATGCAATTCCATAGACGACCCACCTCCGGGCACTGGAAAGCATCATGATCTTATTTACACGAAAACTATTGCATTTTAATATGTTCCCGTCAGTGAAAGAGAGGGAGGGAAAGCGTGACTGTCATTAACGTTTGCAACTGGAGGAAAACAATTTTCCGAGCAATTATAAGCTTTTCCCTCAGGGGATTAAGCTGTATCCATCAGCACGGAATTTTCGCTTGATCAGATTGTGAAATTCCCATTCCTTTCCTTTCATTTGCAAATAGCCTACACATTGCCCACTTGATTTTTTTTCGTCCAAGTTTTATCCCTTTAAACGTGACCTACATGCATATAAAATACAAATGTTATTGAGGTTCGGAAGACGCTTCTGCATCTGCATCTGCATGAAACAATGACCAAATAATATATGAACGAATACCTTTATTGAGATACTGCGAAATTTGAGACTATCCTTGTTGGTGCAAGAAAGAAAAAAAGTCAGGAAGGATATGTTGTGTTCTGTGTATTCACTCACTAACTTCTCAATGCCAGCTCATTTCAGTCAGTGAACTTACTTTCTGAAATGCCTTTGATACTCGTGGACCAATTTGGGGTATGACACGGTTGACTGTCGTACGAATTGGTTGTAACAATTAGTTAACCCTCCTTGTTCACTTCCTGCATAACCAAGTAACAATTATGTAATTCATTCTCCAAAACAAAGGGAAGACGAGAACAAAGCATCAAGCCTGTGGACCTGGTCTTTGCTGCGCAGATAGGCTACATTTCAAATCCCTGACTATCATTAGTTTCACTTACTAATCAAATATCGCCTACTGAATACAAATATTACGGCATCATTGCATTTGACCGAGATGATTTAAATATATGATGCAGTTCTTCCGCCGCGCTTATACGGAATATATATTATTTTTCCTAGATGGATTGTCCACAAAGGTGTAGTTTTATGTGCTCAGCGAGGTGCAATTTTGGCTTTTTTTATTTTGAGAACATAAAGTTAATTTTCCTTGAAATCAGCACACTGTACGGGTACGGACACTAGAAAAATGATATTTTCAGGAAATACACGAAAGCACAGAAGTAAAAATGAAATTTCGTAATATAGTCCAGTTCAGTTTATATTTTCATTTCCTGCGTCTGATATCGACAACTGAGTCAGAATGCGCTGATTATGAGACGCAAGAAACAATAACGCTAAGGTGCTGTCCATATAAGGAATAAAGGGCGGGGAAAACCTTCAAATTCCGCCCATTACGCTTCATGACGTATTTCCGTTTGAAGCCGGAAGCGTGCTTGTTCCGAATACTGTCTTAAGTGTTTGTTTCAAAACCAGTTATGGCAAATAAAAGTACTTCAACCTTCAAGTTTCTAATCGATGCTAGTCATTATTATAAAGACATCTGCCCGGAGCAAGCGCGATTTTTGATGTAAGTGTGATGCAAAAATCTCTTTTTATTTAAATGTAATAAAATCGTGTTTTCAGCGTGTCTTACGGCATGGCATTTGTCCTGTAGTGATGGCAAAAACAGGCTGATGACAGGTCGAATCGGCAACAGATGCAATATTTCGAAAGCAGATGTTTCACACAGTGACATCTGCTGGCAAAATAGGGCTTACTTATAGATAATCTGTGTAGAATGAATGAAGAATATTATGGGCGTCGTTAGGTCCGATCATTCGGGGCCATACCCCGAGTATTTTAAGTATAGTCCTGAGTATTCTAGGCCTGATGCCAATCTTCCTTCTAAAACAATAAAGGCAAGCCCCAGGTAAACTTGATTTAGGCCCTGCTAGAACCCTCCCCCGAACCGTTTCTCAGTGTATTGGAAAAACACGCGAAAAAAGAAGTGTACAATAAACATCGGTTAGATGCCGTTACGTTCTGCTTGGTCTGACTCGGAATCAGAAACTAGATGGAAAACAATGCTGTAATTACACGGCTTCAACAAGCCGCTTTTGTGATTGACGACACTTCGCAAAGTTCGGCGATTTAAACAGACTTTAGATAGCTTTGAAAAGTTTTAGAAGGTGTGCCAAATTAGCTTGGGCTAAATAACACCATCCATAGACCGGGTATCTGAAGTATAATGTAGTGCCTTTATTTTGGTGTTTTTAACGTATTGCTGCAAAATATTGGTTAATTTATTATGATATCTCTGTGTAGTAAGATGTTTGGGCACTAGATGGCAGTATGGGCCATTCCCCCCCCCCCCCTCGGTTGGTCTAAATCAGGGGTCTCCAACTCCGGTCCTGAAGAGCTACTATCCAGTAGGTTTTCTGTCCCACTTGACTTCTGATGAGCCACACCCGCTCCTGGTATTTAACAGGTGTGGCTCATCAGAAGCCAGGTAGGATAGAAAACCTTCTGGACCCTAGCTCTCTAGGACCGGAGTTGGAGACCCCTGCTCTAAATGTTAGTAAAATAAATGCAGCAGAAATTAAATGAAAGTGATACTTAGGATCAATCTGTATAGTGTAATAAATGATAAATAGGACAAATATGGTATCAATCATTTGGAAAAAAAGTTTTTAAAATAATTTATGCATTTTTTTAGGGAATACACAAACAAGTCATGAGCAAACTTGTGAATACATTGAATTAAACTGCTGAAACCAGGAGTCAAAACTGCTCCATTTCTAAATTACTAAAATGATCCAAATTTTATTTATTATATAAATCATTATGGAGCTATAAACATCTTTAAGTTGTTTGACCGAAGAAAACATCTAATAATAATCAACGTGCTACATCTAAGGCAGCTTGTATTGCGTCCATCTCCTGCTGCGATGTGAGATTAGTGCCTGCTGCAGCCATGGCTGAGATCGTGGGAGCCTGTTCATAACGTTATCTCTCTGCCAACTTTACACCTCCTTCCCGAATGGAATTTCCGGATTTTAATTTAATCGCTTGGATTATGGAGTTAAATGTAGTTGCGTCCTGAAACTGATATCCAGTGAAGTGCGGTATGTTGAGGAGTATTTTTATATATATATGACTGCCATTTTTTAAATGTGAGATACAGTATATCGTTATAGACTAAAGAATTTATAATATTATAGAATTATGATATTATAATTTATCGGAGCTATAAAATGACAGCTGATGTATTTGGACAGTGCTATACAGTATTATATCACTGGGATACATATGAAATGGGTTGATATACAGATGCCATATTACTCATAGGACCTAGTACAGTTAGGTCATAGCCCAAATCATCAATTTGGTAGATTCTGAAGGGTGATTTTTTTAAATAATACACTTTTAATGTAGCTTCCATACTGAGTTGTTAATAAAGACCAGTAAGAAGGTAAAATAGGTGATATATATGTATTTTTTTCTTTGTTCAGATATTGGTATAGTGCTTTTTTATTTAATTTTTTTACTGTGATTGACTGTCCAACTTTGAAATTCAGCATTTAACTACAGTGTTCATCTTGTTGATTGCTGGTTAGGTGTACCGCTTTGGCAGATGTGTTTTTGCTCACTTATGCATTTAGGGAAACTGGATCCGTTTCTCAGAAGCTGTAGATGAACTGGCCTGCGCACTGTATGGAGAACAGCGGCTAGATGAACATTAAATGAGGTTTTGCATCTATTATGTAACTGCGCCCAGGGTCAGTGTTTGATTTTCGCAGGAAATTATGTGCTGATGGCTCAGTCCTCTCCCAGCTTTTTCTGTGAAATTTCCTTTGCTCGATGCTAAAAGTGACCCTGAACTGTGAGTGGGAGGAGCCAATTTGCAGCCATATCGCGTGTGAAGAGCAAATTAGCTCCCGGGTCTCTCTTTTCCCTTTGCAGCAAAAGCTTTCGTTCGGTACAAGAAAAGCTCTTACTAGTGTCAACATTCAGGATCGTTTCAAGCTGATCATCTTGGAGATGGTTTCAGATGGCATTTCACACCTAATTACCCAGCTTGGTTTTTTGCAGCTAAATGGCTTTCCAAGCTGTCAAAATTCTCTTTTAGTTAAATATCTATAAATATTTTTCAGCAATACGTTAAAAGCATTTTTTTCCTACTATAAAACATTAACGTTACTGCTCCCATTTTTTAAGAAATATGTTTAGAATTAAAATGTTTTTAAATATAAAAAATGTTTTGAGACTGAAAATTAATATGTTTTTAAAAACCGTGGTGCCCAAGTATAGCTCTGTGCATTATGGTGATTTCAGGAAACGTCAGCCGTTATTTTTGGACGGAGCTCAGCATGTCCCCACCTCCCAGTCACCTGACCCGACAAGGTGACGAGAGGCGGTTAGCTGGCTGTGAGCGCTGTTTAGCGGGAGGCCTCACGCTCCCCTCCCGTACCTGGTAGACGAGACATCGGCTGATGGCGACAGATGGCCCGACTCGTTGGGCTGTTTTGATGCTCGGGGGTGGGGGGCAACTCTGACCCCACAGTGCATCAGGGGGCCAGGCACAAGCAGAATGTGAATGGCCCAAATAAACACCTGCGGGGCGGGTGTGGGGCCTGGGGATGGGGGGGGGTACTCTGCCATCTGCAACCTCGCCGCTGGCGAGAGGTGCCCTGGCCATAGGCCAACTGTCACAGTGTCTCGGAGTAGTAAATATGATGATCGGTGACCGTCCCTGAGATCGTATCCTGCAGATACGTCCCCGTTTAGCACCGTTGATAAATACCTGTCACAGGTTTCCGTCTCTTTGGCCGATGAGGGTCTTGACAGAATATGCGCTTAAAAGGGCACGCGGCAGAGTGGGGCGGATGGTGGCAGCGGCCGGTCCTGCTCTTGGTCGTTCTGCCAGCACGCGCAGTGACATGTCGGAGCTCTTCAAGCCCAAGTAAAGAGAGAAAGAGGCCCTTCACGCGAAGCCCCCACTGCTTTTAGAACAAAGGCAGAAATAAACCCCCATGGGTTTTATACATGACACCTTCTGGATACTGATCTGAATACTGATCGCGTGGAAGGCGAGTGGCGGACTGGCCGGTCTTGCCCTTGCTGGACCGTGTCGTTTCTGCGCAAGCCGCTTGCTCGTGGAGCTCGTTTGAGCATAAACACACCATAGCAATACATCCTGGAGTTAATTTCTTATCCTTTATTTTTACCAGGAAGGTTCCTTTGAGATAAAATATCTCTTCCAGGAAGTCCACTCCACCATCTCATATAGCTTACAGTGATGTGTTCTTGCTGTTGCACCACTTCTAACCTCAACGCTGCATGATATATAATATCTAGTTTCTTCATATAAAATGAAGGTGCATGCATGTAATAAACCACAAATAAGATATAAGGGCTAAAAACAGTATAAAACTGCAGCTTTAACTTCTGTTGGTAAAGGGTGCAGCCATCTTGAATTCTGAGCTCGGGGTTGTGTAGATCCCTCCGACTTTCCGGGGAGGAATTCTGACTTCAGGGCGCGCACCATTTAAAATATCCGACCTGGAACTCGGAATTTCCGTTCAGATGGAGTTCAGTTTCTCCCGTGATCACACCACACCCCACATGCCAGGTCAGGTCGGCACGAGGTGTGAGACGCTCGAACAAGGTGCGAGACTGGGGGGCGGGACACCTTATGCGACCTTGCTGTTCTCTCTTCACCTTGTCAGCAGCCATGATTTAGGGTTTAATTAGGAAGGGATCGCACAGACTTGCTGATACTCAAGGAAATGAACCTCTGATTAAAAAATGGCATCTTGGTCCTTCTGCTTTGGAGGGTTTGAAATGCCCCCCTCTTCTCACTTTGTGCAGTTTGTATCTTCTCTCCATGTTATGTGGGTTTCCTCCAGTTTTTTCCTAGGCTAACTGGTGTCTGTAAATTGGCCATTGTGTGTGAATATATGTGTGTGTTTACACCCTGGGATATACTGGCGTCCCATGTAGGGTGTCCTCTTCTTTGTCCCCCACGCTGCCTGGGATATGGTCCAGACCCCCATATGACCCTGACCAGGATAAGTAGCCAGAATACGGAAAATAATGCTGCTATATCAAAATGTGTGAATGTTAACATCTGTTTCTGTTTGATTTCAGGAGGAGGTTTCAGTCTCTATCAGGTAAGTGAAATCTTCCTTATTATTATTGATATTATTATTATTATTATTATTCTTTAATGTCTCTCAGCTGACGCTGTGCTGGCTGTTCCTGGTTGATGACCTCGAGGGTGGAATCCCCTCCTCAGGTGTCTGCAGTGCCTCTGTTATTGCTCCATGTAAACATCCCCGGATCTGCGCACTCTGTGCGGATTCTCTGGAGTGATGCCAGCCGCCACTGCACCCCTCCTGCCCAAACAAGGCTCCGTTTCAACGACGTGTCTGTGAATGATGTTCGATTACTCGCTGACAAGGGGGAGCCATGTTCCCAGCATGTGCCTCGAGGCCTCGTCACGTTCTACACCTAATGTTAGGCAGCAGAGCAGTACCGTTTTACACATTCAGTGATCAGTATCTCACATGCTGTTTGTTCCTGTTTGTTTCACCTCGTTTATCTGCACCCTTGTTTGCCCATGTTTGTTTCACCCTTGTTTGCCCATGTTTGTTTCACCCTTGTTTGCCTGTGTTTGCTTTGCCCACATCCATTTGCACCCTCTGTTTGACCCGCTCTTTTTCCCTCTTCATACCAGGTGAGAGCCTCCCGGAGGAATCAGTCTGCCCATTCTGCTCCCAGTGGCGGCAGCCGGACAACTACCATGTGAGGGTCAGGCCAAAGCGGAAGGCCTCGAGCCGGGTGCAGCAGCTCCTGAGAAGAGAGGCATCGCGGCGCCATTTGAACGTGGAGCAGGCGAGGGTCCTGCGGAAGTTCCATGGCTCCAGGAGCATGCTGGTGAGGGCCGCCGCTCCTCGCGTCGCTCTCAGAGCGATCGCCAGCTGGGTGATGTGAAATGTAGATGCAGGATAATCTCCTGTGGTCACGCACACCTTCCTCCTCTGATGCGACATCCCTTTGTCTTGTTTACCTCCAGCTGGTCTATTGTTTGCTTCAGCCACGAAAAAGTTTTGTGGTTTTTTTTTTTTGTTTTTAAACTAGGTCACTTATTTTAGTTACTTGCACAATATAAGGTGCCTGTTGCCGCTGTATTTTTACCCATGTCCCTCACCCTGCTGTGCCAGGACCTGCCCGTTCAGACTGAGGGCTTGTGGGGTGCCCAAGCCGCCCCAGTAGCCCTATGAAGCAGGTGAGACAAGGTTGTAGTCAGTGATGCTTTTTTTGGCCAAATGCACAGGAACACTAGAATTCTTCTTTTGGCATATCCCATCATGCTCTGCTTCGAGATAATCAATCTCTCTCTCTCTCTCTCTCTCACACACACACACACACACACACACACACACACATATATACAGCTAAGGGTGAAGCTTGGTATCTGAACATGGAGTCAGGGCTATTTATCTAAAGTCCCTGAAGCAATTTGGGGAAATGTGACCAGAGGAGTCAAAGGGGTATGGATACCCAGGAAGATTCAGGGGGCCCAGGACATTACAGGGGCCTCAAATCTCCCCCCCTCCCCCACTATCGAGCTCCTCTCTCCCTCTCAGCTGCATCCCAGCATGTCACGTTCCAATCACAGGCACAGAGACCTGACCCACCGAAGCCCACACCTCCCTCCTGTGAGAATTAGATTGGTTCAAAACCTGCTCAAGGTTCCACTGCATTGCATGACACGACTTGGTACGTGTCATTGCGTTTCCACACCGTAGCAGCCCCTCTGTGCCATGAGGGCTGCTTTTATTGGTCTTTTTCTTGATATTCTGCATGTGATGGACGCAATACCATAACCCCCCCCCACTCATATAGCATTCCCCCTCGCCAGCTCACTCTGACCTATCACTCCAGCTTGGTCCCGGTCAGAATAGATCAGGCAGACTGGGGCGCCATGGAAACAACCAAAGTCACACTGGCGAATGGCACTGGCTTGTCACCAGTGGGCCTGGTCGTGGCGTGCAGCAGTTGCAGTATTTATAGGGGTGGCGTCTAAAAATAGCTTTCTCCCCCTTCGGTTCGACATTCAGTCTCACCTGTAGAATCGACCATTTTTGCAGGAAGTTTCATGATTTAGTGCATTTGGTTCACCTACGCACCCTGAGCTGACCCTCGGACGCACTGATACTGTGTAGTGAGCGATAAGGCCCTGTCAGATAGGTAACGCTTGCCAGATCTGAAGGACACTGGAAGACGTTGACACCTTAAGTGTCGTAGATCCTTGTCCAGCAGTGGCTTTGACTCACAGCTGTGTTTGTCTGTGGCGATACCTTCCTGCAGTCTTGTGGATGCAGTGAGTATTGGCTGGGGCTGGACATCTGGCAGTGTCCCGGGATGCCAGGACGTGGCCTGGCACGCTGGCGCTGTGTTCCATTTGCTGGCAGCCAGCTGTAGCGTTTGCCACGCGCTTCACATCGGTGCCGTCATAATTTCACATCTGCGTTATTTACGCCATGTTTCTCTGTCTAAATTTAGCCGTATCGCTCCTTCCTCGTGCATATGGGACCTCAGAATCGCTGACTGGGATGTTTACTTTCGAGTATCTGAAAGACCGACTGCCCCAATGGCAGAACGCCCACCCCAGTCTTATGCATTTGTGTATCTCTTCTGAACTCTGGATGTTTATGAGCTGTAGTGATGTGGACCCCTTCCAAATTGGAGCACCCCTGTTAAAAAGTTCGCCGATATCACCTTACAATATCTAACCTCGGTTTCTGTCTCGCTCCTACCTTACAAACATGATTTGTGCATATGCTAGTTTTAAACCAGGTCTGGATGGAATGTCAGCCTTGATGCAGCAGTGATCTATTCAGTTCAGCTTTTAAAATCTTGATCGCATTGCTTACAACAGGCAGGAATTCTGGGTAATCACACTTTCCAGTAAAAAAACAAAAAAAACTGTTGCTGGCAAAGGAGAATTCCAGCTTCCAAAAAAAGAACATCCCTACTAGAATCCCTTTGCTTTATTAATTCACTTCTGTCAACACTTTTAAACTGATAATTTGATTTGGTCTAGATTTTGCCTTGGGGGCCCCAGATATGTTACTGTGCGGGGCCTTGCCGTGGTTGGTCAGTCTTTTTACGTAGTCCCTCCCCTCGCATCTGATTGGCCTGAGCTGCCGTGTGGCCTTTATAAAAGCAGTTGTGCCCTGTGCTGTAGTAAACACAATCTGACTTCAGGTGACTGGTTCAGCGCAGTTTCTGAGCAGCCTCACAGGGAATCTCAACATGACTACCTTTGTCTCGGTGAGTTCCCACTTTGTCATTTGACACCTGTTATAGGACAGGCAGTTTGAGTTTTGGTTGTTTGCCATTCTGTCTATATAATTTCCACCATGAGAGAGCCAAATGCGCACACACACAACCAGTGTGTATGCTGGGAACAGAAATGTCCCATTTAAGTGTCGCCGAAACCTCATTGTGTCTGTATTTAGTACACTGACCTTCGTCTCATGTTTTTGTTTCCATCGTAGTCCAGATGCTTTGAACTGTCATCACTCTTAAAATTTAGTGCAGCTGCCACAATTTCAATGTAATATCAAACTTGGCCAAGATCAGTGGCCGTAGCCTTAATGCAAAGCAATACGGCCGTCGTTAAGACAGTCCCTCACTCTCTATGGGAACTCAGTCTGCAGATTGAGGAAGTGCAGAGAGTGACCTGCAGGGGGGCTGGTATTACACTCTGGCCAATGTAAGGTCTCCTGGGTTAGGGATTAGCCTTCAATGCTAAGCTGTAGCTATGAGATCCCAGCTGCGTTCTGCAAGACGGAACTTTACAGGCTGGGCAGGGATCAGTGCTGCGGGCATGAAGAGCCTGCAGACTGCATGCAGAATTGATGTACAGCGCTCAAATCGACGCCTGCCTAATTCCATAAAGATATTGCAAAGTCATTGGTTTCACAACAATAATCATTGCTTTTATTCATTTTTTTTTGTTTACTGTGTGTGTGTGTGTGTGTGTATCTGTCGCATTAGAAACAACCAGTAAGTAAAACATTCAAGTAGTCCTACACCGCGACCCAAACTATAGTTCTAAAACAGTTGCTCTAAGTTTAATTTATTGACAGGCAGTCTCACTGGGTGCTTTTCAATTAGTTACAGCTTTCCAATAACATAAAATACCGAACATTTGTGTTTAGTATCTCTTTGGGAGA
This sequence comes from Brienomyrus brachyistius, assembly GCF_023856365.1. NCBI lineage: Eukaryota > Metazoa > Chordata > Actinopteri > Osteoglossiformes > Mormyridae > Brienomyrus > Brienomyrus brachyistius. The sequence goes on along the minus strand of NC_064555.1, from coordinate 8,897,189 downwards.
CAGTGACTACAATTGCAATTTAATAGTAAAATGGTACAGTAAGAACAGAACTGAATGAGTAAGTCAAAAAAAATTGACACTTAATAAGCAGAATGTTTGTGCGGAAGATATGTGCAGATATGTTAAATAGGACATTTGCATGACATTTGCAGCATTTTTACAGAATGAAGCAAGCCTCCCAAGACCTTGTGTGAGCGCTGTATATCATTTGGTCAACCTTCATTCTCTGGTTTCCTGTCAGATGGCCACATGTCACACCTGCCACAGGAAGTCGAAGAAAAGCGGTTCGCTGCGAAACTTTTTAGCGTCTTTATCCAAAGGCCAGAGCACTCCCGAGGGCACCAATAAAGACAGCTCTGCAACTAAGACCCCCAGGAGCCTGAGCAGATCAGTTTCGGAACTCTTCAAGTCCTCCAGGAGGACCACCCCCTTCAGTACGCCGCGGTAAACACTCGATGCTCGTCACGTCTGAGTTTTATGCTGTTCTGAGATTGAGTGGTGGTTTCTGGTGCAGACCATAATGTCTGGCTGTCCTGCATCCCTCTCCTGTCCTCAGGTCAGCGTCCACCGATTCGGGCATCTCCCCAAAACCAGACAGTGGGACGTTCTCCTTCTCCCGTCTCAGGAAGCTGCTGATCTCGGGCGACACTCAGACGAGCAAAAACGGCACTTTAAAGGACTTCCTGTCCTCTCTGTGAGCTGCGAGAGGAAGGACGGGCCGCTGGGGTTCACAGCGAGGGCCGGGATGGTCACCTGCCAGCCATAGAGATGGTTGTCGCTTTTAATACATCTGCGGCTCAGAAACATCAGATAGTCTTACGAGGTTAGCCCGCAGAAGAACCTCCGGTGAATCCTGCCTCGTCTCACTCCTGGAGAAAAGGAGGGATTCAGAAATGTGAAAAGATGAGTTGCCTCTAAAGGGATATTTACGTTCCGCTTTCTGACGATTAGGTTCTTGTTCAAGTGAAAAGTGCACATTTTATCTGACGTGTCCTTCAATGCTGACTTTACATGTTTGGCTTCTCTAATGTGTAAATTAATAAACGGCCTGAATTAAGTCATCCGACAGAACACCCAGGATAACTCTTCTTTCGTAAACAGAAAGGCTTTCTGCAATAAAACACTGATATTGCCATTATTTTAGTCTTTTTGTATCATACTTTCATTTTTCCTTGGATGTAATACAGGAGTTTAATGAACCGTATTATAAAGAGGATTTTTGGAGTATCTTCGGCTGGCTGGACTATTTATTGCACTCGAGTTCTAGCTTAAATATCCCATTTTATATAAATCTTTTTCAGTTGCAGTACGTGTATTTGCGGTGGATATCATTATGCTGGTCTTTATTAAGAAGTAGGCCTAGATAATTATCAAATAATAAAATGCTGTGTTTTGTGTTCTATTAAATGTAAATAAAGAAGTTATTGAAAAATCTTTTTCTCATGGTGTGACTGCACTGCTGTGTAACACAATGCAATAAATATACATAATTGGTCATAAACCAGTATTATAGCCATTGTTTCAGATTTAGCTGTTCTTAAAATGACACAAACAAACCAAGTTACATGTAATTTGGGGACTCAAAATACTCAATACATTTTAGCATCAGTTAACGTAACTAACCAATGCTATGAACTGGACTGTAGAAGATACTGATCAGAAAGCAAGGGTACAAACTTTCATGTTAATGGTGTAAAAATAGAATATTTTTAGAATATCTGAATAAGCAAAAGCGAAGGACATTCAACTACAACTGTAGGCAGCGGATAAATTTGTTTTGAATTAAGTTTTTTTATTTAATCATGGAAAGTTCGGTATGAAAAGAAATTATATCTTCCTTTTGATTTAAAAACCCACTAAACAATACTTAAAAAATTAAATATTTGATAATATATTGCAAATTTGACAGACTATCAAGCCACTCACTTCTGGAGCCGAACTCGGCTTGATAATAGCCGGAAGGTGGCGCTGTCAATTTTTAAAAATAGAATTCTGGAAAGGAAGTACCGTAGAAGGTGGGCTGGTTGGGGTTAGTGCTAATTCTGCTGCTCACGGTCCAAAAGCACCGTTTAAAACTCGATAGTAATAGTGATAAAGAAATTCAATTGTTCACGATGTCGGAGAGAAAGTCCTCCAGAAACCGAGATGAGCGGCGGGAGTCCGGACGGCGCAAGGAGGCCAAAGACGAGGCGGAGAAGCTGATGGTGCACAGCAAAAAGATGAACCAGGAGGTGCAGGAGAGAAAGCACGTAGACACGTTGTGAGTGCTCCGATCGCCAGCTCTCCTTATTTAAGTTTGGTAAAAGCGAAGGTTACCGACTGGCCGTTAGATGTTTAGTTAAATCTCCAAGTACTCAGCGATCGTTTTCACCCACTGCTAAATATTTCCCACCTACATAGCGTAAAAGTAAAACCTTTATCAACATGGGCTGTAGTTTATAAGGAGTCAACTCCACTATCACCGAATAATCCGCAAGTAATAGAAGGGTGATTATTAGCCGAGTACGACAGAAACAGATTTTCTGCCTGATTAAAATCAGTCGCTTTCTTCTTACAGCTATGAAAAACCTCCTCCAGGACTGATTAAGGTCAGTGTGATTTAAGTACCTGGGGAAATTAGTTATGGTCATTATTTCATAAACAGCATCACAGGGTGACCAACTTTGGTCAGCTGGCTGGAGTGAGGTTTTCAATTCCAAGTCTGCACGCGCATGCGCACATATTTACATATTTGTAACAGTTTTATTACCTTGTAAATAGTCTGTAGGGTTTGCAAACTACCCCAACACTTTTGATGTAGCTAATTTTAGGTTTATAGTGGAATAATATAGATTTGCCGCAAGATTTCTTGCTTGAGCGTGAGAGTCTGAAAGAGTGTGAGAGTTGGTGACCCTGGCACCATATATAAACTTTCTATAGACTTTGTAAAATTGTCCGTGCATATTATGCATACTTAAACTGAAAGTATAGTTTAAAAATCACTGGAAAATACATAAGTCGTGTCCTACGAATGTGTTGTTAAAAGGTAAACTTTTCATAAATGACGCACCGAGGACCGGCTTTGTAGGAGGAAGAGGACAAGCCCGAGGACTGCATTCCCAACGAGCCGGGGAATGAGGGTGCCAGGGACTTCCTGGCCCACGCGCCCACCAAAGGGCTCTGGATGCCCCTGGGGAGGGAGGTCAAGGTGATGCAGTGTAAGGCCTTGTTCACACATACATGGGTATTTTTATAAACGTAGCTTTTTCTAGGTGATGCAGTGTATTTGGGGGGTGGTATGGCCCAACGGAGCTCAACCGTGTCCAAACACGGAAATACTGCCATCTTCACAATCGTAATGGTTCCATTCATGTCCGAGGGCTGTTCAAAAGAATGGCTCTTCAGTAGGATCATGATAGGGTAAGATTTGGATCGGATTCGGACTTCCGCACGTCCCACGTTTATCATTTTATTTCACATGTGTGCACTAGGTTTAGCGTAGAGCCAGGTGATATTGCTTCGAAATGCGCATGCATAATAATCACCAGGGCTTCAGATGACAAGCGAAACGTGGCTGGGCGCCAGCTTTTCAGTGCTCTTTGGATGTTTGTTTACACCCACAATTTAAGCAGATTAGAAGTCCACCTAAAATATTAATGAGGCAATTTATGATGCTCAAAAATTACTAATGAGTATATATATTGGGCATTGCCCTATGTTTAATAGACGTGTCAGACGTTAAACTGCAAAAAGTACCGCCACTGTCTTTTTACCTTATTTATCCCCAAGGTGCTGAGCTGTTCCTTTCTTCACCGCCACTTCAGTGCATATCGCACTGAAGTAATCCAAACCATAGTATACCAAACCATAGTATACCAAAACTGTATTATGTGGTGGGCTCCATAAACATAAAGATACAGATTAATAGCTTCTGGGTGTCACAAAAACGCGTCTCATTGATATTTTAGCCATGCTACTAATCTGCTTAGCAAACTGTGGGCATAAATAAATGTCTGAATAGTACTGAAAAGCTGGTGTCTTGCCGTTATCTGAAGCCCTTGTGATTATTGCACATGTGCCGTATGATAATACATGACTCAGCCCTAGTTTAGCAGCACTAAACTACTCACATTGTTTCCCCTACCATTATATAAGGGGGCGCCTCTCAGGTTTATTTTCTGTATAGCGCCAGATCACAACAGAAGTCATTCAAGGTTACCTTTCCTATAGAACATTGTCCTTTTATTAAATAAACTAAATAGCCTTATGTTATTTATCTTATTTACACCACAGCTTGTCATTTGTCTGTACACGGTCGCGTGTTTACAGTTGTAAACCTCTGCTCTCTGTATCGCGCGTGGCAGAGCTCCGCCCTGATGCACACACACACACACACACACACACACACACACACACACACAGACACGTGTTATTCAGGTGTTATATTGACCGCTGTCATTAAAAGAAACACATGAACACCTGATGTCAGTGATCTGCATTGTAAATATTATACAAGGTGACACAATATTTATCTGCTTTGTCAGTGAATTTACTACTTGGATTTTACTCTCTATATGAAATGATACGTAAATAAAGTTACCTTGCCCTAAATGTAATTCATGTAACACTTAATATTGGAAAGTTTTTCTAGGTACAATAAAAAGCAAGTATGAAGAGCCTTTGTGCAGAAAAGATTTTATGTATGTTAGACCTGATTGTGAAATATATATTTATAGTCCGGTAAGGCACCGCAACTACCCTCAGCCTGATTGCATCACCTCACACAGCAGTCCAGACGGACATTCGCTGTGCACATTTTACTCCGATAAACCAAAGGTTAAGCTATTGCTCTGAAGCATCAACAACAGCTTCATTATTTTCTCATTAATTCGCCGTCCACACGTCTCACGGCACGCAGAGTGAACAGACTCATTGTGCACGGACAACTTGCGTCTTGTTCCTCTGGTACAATTTACGGGATGGGTGCACGTTTTACTGCCGTTATTAATATATTAGGGAAATGTTAACGCAGTCTGCCGGATGTGAAACCCGCTTTGAGTGCCTTTTTTTTTTCTCAGTGGAATTACTCGAAACAAGTGAGATGATGGGGAATTTCCTGACATGTACGACAGTAGCTCACACCCGCGATTGGAACGTCGATAAGCGATTTACAGACGGGAAGGCCCCAATGTTAAAGTGCGGACGCCTCAGATGTTTACACATGAACATCATTATTTTGCCTCATACTTCCCAATTGATCCTAAACGGTGTGTTAACTGTTGCTGTGTGGGGGGTCCTTTATTTGGGAAGTGGCTGTGATTTATGAGTGGGGCCGGCTACCTTCTCAGAGGCCCTAGGCAAAGCTTTATTTGGGAGTCCCCCCAGCAAGAAAACTGATAATTTCACTTCCTCCGCACGCTGGGCTGCTAGCTATTCCACCTATAGCTAGAGCAGCCCCCGTGTGAGATTGTGTTGTGCCTGTTTAATTTGTTGTGAAAGACGGACTATTTCACACACACGGTGGTGTCCCGGCCTGCGTGTTCCCATAGGGTCTGCCTTCCTTTGCTCGCAGCTGATTGGCTTGAAGGGACCCAGGTCCCTTTCTTACAATGGGCTTTGAACCTCCCCTACCCCTTAAGTCTTCTCACATCAGAGGTCTGCTCTTTCCTCCCAGGCTGGCGTTGTAAAAACTACGGGCACCGAACAGGAGACAAAGAGTGTCCCTTCTTCATCAAAGGAAACCAGAAGCTGGAGCAGTTCAGAGTTGTGAGTGTTGCCCCAAGCGACCTTTCCGTGCGGGTCAGCGGTCTGTCAGGCAAGTGGTGGGTGGGCCGGAAGCCCACAGTGTGAATCGCGCCCTTTTTTTTTTGCAGGCACACGAAGACCCCATGTACGACCTGATCAGGGAGAACAAGCGCAACGAAAAAGAAACAAGGTTAGTTTTTAAACAAAACTATTTAAGCGAGGTGCGTCAGCGTGTATCCCAGTGCCTGTTGTGTTCCTGTGAATCATCTCTATTTTGAAAACCGCATCCAAAAAATGCGACATCTTTGCTTCTGGTATGTCAGTCTGGGCATCACGTGCTTCTCAGGTATCTCACTTTCAGGCCGCATTTTCCATAAGAGGATGCAGAGTGTAACTGCATATGGAAGCTCTGAGGTGCTGAAGGAGGTCACTCTCTCACACGCCTGTTTGATTTTCCCAAATTCCTTCATTTTGCTGTTGTCTGATGGCCCTTCCACTAAGTTCCTGAAATATTCCTATTATCCTGTTATGTCCTCGTTCACATCGTTACTGTAATCGGTAATGACCTGTAAACACTGTTTCTCCTGCGTTGAATGAGCGGCTTCTGTACCTGACTATTTAAACACCCGATAACTTGCTGGCGCCTCCTTACCCGCTCCTGCTGCTCTCACCTGCTCCACCCCCTCTCCCTGCCCAGGATTCAGCAGCTACGCCAGCTGCTGGAGGACACCACGTCCGACTCGGACAGCAGCAGCGGCTCCTCGGACCACGGCCGGCACAAAAAGAGGAAGAGGAAGGAAAAGAAGAAGAAAGAGAAAAAAAAGAAGAAGAAGAAGCACAAGTCCTCCAAGGAGGGCGGGAGCTCTGCGTCAGACTGATGACCGGGCTGTGGGTCGCCCCGGCGCGGCTCTCTCGAGGCCCCTCGTCCAGCTCTCCAGCTCCTCTCTGCCCATCCCTCTACTCTGATCGTCACTCAGTAGCACACGGAAGACGAGCCCCCAGCTCAGCGAGGATGGGGGGGACAGCACGGCGGAGTCCTGAATCTGTACGGAATGGCTGCCTGGGAACATCAGAGGCTCGCGGGAGAAGCGGACGCGATTGTCCGCGGCTGAAATGCGAAAGCTCATGCACTGCATGTAGTGCAGCCGTCATCTTTCTGCATATTATTTGTATGAGTTCTGTTTTCTCTAGGCAATGTTTGGAAATGTCACTTTATATTATCTACCGAGTTAAGGTGTGTTTCGTCTGAGTTGTGAATGGTAGCATCAGCCGACCTCCCTAGCATACGTTAGAGATTGCGTAATTGCACGTAAATAAATGAAATACACACTGACCAAGGATTCCTGGTCTGGGTTTGCTGATTCATGCAAAAATAAAGCATAATTCAAATCTGATGTACTGTGTCTTGTGCTGAATTTTTTGGAACTGGATTGTGATGCTTCGTACCAATTTAATATTTGCACTATTGGCTAAAATTGCATATGAGAAATGGTATGCATTTCTATAAGCCTCCAGCTCAATGTGACCCTGTCCTGGATCGGTAACACACAGGATATGGGTTCTGTGGGGCTCAAAAGGTTAGGATGCTGTGTCTGCGATTGGAAGGTTGCTGGTTCCAATCCCTGGGTTGGCTGGGTGATTTCAACATTGCGCCTTTGGGCAAGACCCTTAACGCCAGTTGCTTCAGACGCTGTCTGACCCTGCATTCTCAAAAGAATAAATGTTTGCTTTGGATATATGTCTGTTAAGTAAATGTTAATATGGATACGTTTTTGGACATATTTACTGTGTTCTAGGGTTTCAGTTCTGGAGTTCCTGGTTCCGGAGTAAAATGCGAGCACGGTGCAGTCCTGCTCGCTCTTGCCGCATGCACTGTGTTACACTCTGTTTTGTATGCCGTTTGTAATTAGCATTGGCCATAAGGAGACTTTGGCAATGCCAGCCTTCCCAGTCTAGCACATAGGCTTCTCCTGCCACTGAGTCTGAGAATAATTTATTTTGAACATATGTTTGTGAAAAATGACAGGTCCACACTTTCATTGAAATTTAACCAGTATAAATGCCGTGCTTCCAGTTTGGATTCTTTGCGACGGATTTTTGGGGGTACGAGAGGGAGTGGAACCGTAACCCTTCTGGGCAGCCTTTTTGCCCAAGCCCCCCTCTCTACCGTCTTAGGGAGGCACCAAACACCACATCAGAGTGGACAGAACTGAACCCCACCCAAGAGAGGCTATTTTAAGAAAGCAAGCTGGTCGCAGTGCTTTCGCTGCTGGGTAATGTTACACAGCGAGCTGCTTTGGAGGAGGAGGTGGGGGGTCGGCTAATTTCTTGTGTTTACATCATCTAATCTGCAGCCCGCAAGACCGTGTGAGAGCTGTTAACAGGAAACACAGCCTGGCACACTCCCTGTACCATCTCCCCTTCCATGACAACCCTCCCTTTCTTTCCCATCGCTAAAAGCATCCCATAAATCATCGTGAAAGAGATCGCGCACTGCCCCAAACCTCCCAAATCTCGCTCACTCAAAGGGATCTTCTCGTTCTCCTGTCAGTGACCCCGAGCCCCGGGGCTTCATATTAAACAGATCTGTCTTCCGTGACGTTCCGGATTTAACGCCTGCTCCGGCACGGAGATTACCCTCCCCTGAGCTGTGGTCTTGAATTCTGACGAGGCCTGTTACGTGTTCCATTTATGGTCATACCTTGCATGATCACGCCAAGAAACTGCGTGCACTTTTTTGCATTATTTAAAAAAGTTTGCCACGCTTAGAGAGCCTTCTGAAGAGTTTTGGTTTTTTATGCAATCCGCAAATTGTGACAAGCTGTTTCAAAGTCTATCGGTTTCTTCATAGCTTAGGAACGGATTATAATTAAGCCTCTAGTTCGGCAGGAACGATCTTGGGGGCCTGAACTTGTGTGTGACATTTAATTCCATAGCTGATATTTATTAGGTCATTTCACTTAGTGGATTTAACATGGTAATTTTTCCCTCCACTGTTTAAAACAGCAGTGTAAGAATGACTGGTTTAAATGGTAGCCATATATCACCTGTCAGTATGTTTGGTGGCCAAGATAAGTCAAGAGAGTTTCTTTGCTCTGGGGCTGTTTCTGTGGAGATGATTAAAGTATCAGATGCACAGCGGCTTCTGTTACCGAGGATTATTTGTAAAATCGGGGAAAAGAGGCTTTAATCTTAATGATCTGCTGTGAAAAAGATGTCCAAGAGAGATTATACAACAGAAAAGATGCTGTCAACTCTTCAAAAAACTAGACCTGCTTCAGCTCTATCTTTTTAATCAATGTAGGGCAGAGCCATGACCCATAGCCTCAGGGTCAACACACCTTCAGAAAATCAATCTAATCTAGAGAAGCTGATCTTAGGAAGTGTCAGTCCGGTCATTTTTGTGATTGATGTCTAATGTAACGATATACCCTTCTGGTCCTCAGGGATACCGCTCTACCCACAACTAAAGCTCGAAATTTTCCTCGTTTACGTAATTAATCGAATAGGCCTACTTTGTATTTTGCCGACTAAAACGTATTCGATTAACATGTAGTGTATTGCATTTTAGCCGTACGTAAACTTCAAGGTTGCAGCGCATGTAACTTGTAATTTAAAAGTCAGACTGGGTCTGTCTGTCCTTATTGAGCTGGCTTGGAGAGGTATTTTTAAACGTCGGCCGACTGCAACTAGCGCCATGGAAATAAGCGCTTTCGGAAAGATGCCTGGTTTCCTGGCAGCGTTGAATTTCTCGCAAATAGCGTAAGGATTAATCCCATGTAATTATTACTGCATTTACAGTTTTATGAAATTTTACAACACGTAAATGCATCAAAACTTTCCCTAAAAAGTGAATACACGCTTTATTAAGAATGGATACAGTGAAACATTGGTTTGTTCCTTTTATTATTAGTATTTTTGTTCATCGTTATTTCCTTTTTATTTTCGTTCTTTTGGTTAAACACATTTACCCACAACACTCTGACCTCTGCGTTATCATTGAGACGGCGGGGTGGGGGGCGATAGCGATCTGAAGCAGTAGAGTACCAGAGCCACCCGGATAGATGTGCCTTTGTTAGGGCGGGGGGAGGCAAAGTTTATGTCAGACAAGAAAGAGCAAAGCGACGAAGGGGGGAGCGGCTGCTGTGCCGTCGGGATCCGCGGAGCTGCAATTGGTCAGCGTGGCTCTGATCGCAGCCCGGAGGAAAAGCGACCAAGCGGCGGGGGGAGGAGGAAGAGGAGGAGGAAGGAGGAAGTGAAAACATCGGCGCTATCTGCAGCGTAAAGAGACGGCGATAAAGTCCGATCGTCAGCGCCTCGGCTGTGGCCGGGGGGTGGAGCGCGTTCGCCGCGTCAGGTCTGTGCCGATTGCCGGGCTGATGCGCTGCGCTGCCCCCGAAACTACCTCCAACCGCCGCGCTCATTATTTTCCTGGAAGGGAGGGGGCCTGTCGCTTTGTCTTACTTTGTGAGCCAGCCGGGTGTCTATTTTGGCCATATGGTTGGCCTGCCAGCTATCTACCGCGATCGGGGGCGGCGGTGCCGACAGTTCTAAGGGTAAAAGCCGGACGAGGCTCACCGGCCGGCCAGTGGGCGACGTGTACGAGTACGGGTACAGCAGGCGAGCCGCAGATCGGCGGCAGCTGGTAAGTGTGATAAGCATGCAGCGTGTTGGTAGGACTTTGTGGAATCCACAAAGGTTACCGGGGGGGTATCTGACTAGTCAAATCACTCGGCAGCTCTTTTTGCTTTTGCGCTTTGCTTAAGTTAACTGATTGATTTGCATGGCATTTCTAACATTTCCTACATGATCTGGGTTAAATAAACAAACTTGTATTGCTGCTGTTTCAGTGCTTTCCCCCACCCAGCATATATCCAGTTGCAATGTACGAATTTAGCGAGTTTTGGATCTTTCACTCTGAGGATTTGCAGTTTTTTCGTGCGTGGTGTTTTATTTCTGCACCTTTTGCGCTTTTTTCATCTTTGCAAACGCACTGCATTGTGCTGACAGCTCGGAGACGTCCGGGGCAATGTCGTTTGGTTCAGCTGGCAAATAGTACATTACTTAATGCTTTGCATTTGAAATAACTGGTTGGAAATTTAAGAGCTGAACGGGAAACCATAAAATCGCTTTAAACGAAACTTTTGGTCCGGTCTCTGTTTAAAATATTTGCATCTGTGTACGCTAATCTGTATGTAATATACCTTTGTAGTTGTCAAATGTAACAGTGTTGTTTTTCTCCTCCTTCAATCTGTGAGCGTATTAGATGCATCCAACTGGAATAAGGATATAATGAGTATCTGTCTGGAAAATAAACCACTTATTTTGATTTAACGCCGCCGACTGACTTTTGTGTCCGGGACTGCGGCTCGGAGTCTTTGTGATGACTGAAGGGTTATTTTCAGCGTTTCATAAATTACCCTAATTACGATTAAAGCCAACTAAAATTAATATTCAGCTTTCAGTGACGCTCTAGGACAAGAATTATAATTTCACCTGGATCAGTGTATTAGTTCTGTTTGCAGGCTTAAAAAGCATTGAGTAGTTCTCCTCGCCCTGGTCAGGGTGCCCTGTGCGCGCTTTGGACAGGTTCCAAAAGCTGCCCTTTTCTTTGAAGACTGCATTTGCCCATCCATTTTCAATTAGACATTTGGCCTCATGATGTTGCAGAGGCTGTCCTGGGGAACGCATGTGGGTGAGTTTGGGAGCAGGCGAGGAGCCAATGCCCCTGTTAACAGTTTCTGGAGATTTGGCCTGATGATTTAAATATTTCAAGTTAAAAGAAAACATGCAAGACTGAAGCGCATAAAAAATCCAGGAGATTTATGACTCTCATCGGTGGGGTGCGGTCATACAGCGAATGGGCAGTGCTTTTTCGGGGATCTTGAGAGGTAACCTCTGGTGAACATTTCCTCTTGAGTGAATTTTGCTTACTAGAAATTAAACGGTAGCTGCTGACACATGCTGTTCTCCTGTGAATCTTATCAGTCTGTTTATGAAGTCAGACAGTCCACTGGTAGCTTGATCCCGTGACTCCTCTTCCCATGTTGATGTTCAAGGTCGGGTTAAAAGTCTACATAAAGGATTTGAATCGGTTCTGAATGCAAGCCCACTTTGACAGCTTGAGGTGGCCGGTTCCCTCGTAGAGGGAAAGGTATCTCATCTGTTTTTGAGATTAAATTGTGAATTAAGTAACTTTTGAAATAATTCATAAGGTTCTTCACACAAGCCCACCTGTCTGTGCGTTTCTCACCCTGTTTGGTCTGAGAGCTCGTCCTGTGCAGTTTTGGGTCTTAAGTTGAGGAACTTTCAGTGTTCAGTGTGCTTCCCTGTTATTTGATAAAGGTAATTGTTTAGCCAAACTGACAAATAATCCCACGTAGTTTGTAAGCTTCGGTTTTAAGTCCTTTGGGTTCCGGCATGAACGTTGGTGGTTGATTTTGCTCTTTGAGGGCTTGTGGGTAATGTTCGGGGCAAGGCTCCACCAAGCCGCTCCTGGAGGACAGACCTTGTTCCCCTTGGGTCCTCTCTCTGCGTAACCCGATAGCACTGTTTTCTGAAATGCCTCTGCGTTCTTTCTGTGGACTCATTTTGGAGTATTATTCAGGTCATTTAGTTGTCAAGAACTGATACTGAAAGACTCATGACCCTTTTAAGTTATCAATGTTAATTCTGGGGACAGTGAAATGTTTAAGTGTTCGTTTTGATCTCTTTGCTGTGGTTGAGATATTGTGTATTAGTGTCCTAAGGATAAATAACCATCATCATCCTGCTTTCTCTGATAAGCATCATGGTGGCAGCATGCAGATCAGGTCAGACCAGACTCCTGTTTCCCAGCCCACAGACTCCAGCTTATTTTAGGACATCCTGAGATGTCCCCAAAGCCAGCTGGGAGGTATAATCCCTCCAGCGCTTCCCCAGTCTGCCCCGGGGCCTCGCTTCAGTGGGACGTGCCGGAAACGGTGCTGCTGAGAGCAGTCCTGAGGGCGTCTTAAGAGATGCCTGGACCACCTGAGCTCCAAATCAGCAGGACTGATTAAAGTGACACTATTAATTTGTGCAGAAGGTAATGTAATGCTGCAAATTGGAACCCGCCAGTAGAGATTTTTACCAATTAACATTCCTTGGCGTCTTTTTGCCTAAACGATCAGTGTATCGGCCTGTTATGGGTGCGTCGGCTGAGACTGTTCGACTGTGGAAAATCTTCCGGGATACTTCAGATGTTGAATTTGTCAATAAAACACCGGGAAGCCTTTCTCCTCCTCACGTGTCAGGGGAATAAAGCCCTTCTGTACGTCGTCGCTTAGAAGAAGTTGTTTTATGTGATGCCAGTTCTCATGTAGGGCTGGTCCAACCTCCACACGAGAGCTGAAAGGCCATCTGCCTGCCCCCCCCCCCCCCCCACACACACACACACAAACACGCACACTGCGCCTTTGGTACCTAATGGCATCACCGAACCATTCCTGGGTTTTGGGAAAATCCAGAACTCTGGAGTTCCATTGCAGGCTAGAATCTAGCTATAAATTCAAATGATCTCCAGGCAGATGTTTGGCAGAAGATGTGAATACGGTAGCGCACATAGTAGTATAAGTTTATAGTCTTTAAGGACATGGAGTTCCAGAGTTCCTGTTCCAGGTTTTTCCCGACGCAATGCTGGCAACACTGTGGTTCCGCTGACTGCCGCCCTGTGGCCACACCCTGCTGATTCATGTGCATCCACTTCCCACTGTACGCACTTCAGATTAGAGCACACCAGCTGTGTGTTTAAAACAAGCCAGCTGTAAGCTGCTCTCGGACCCCCGACCCAGCACCAGATGTGTGCGTCTATGGCCCACCCTACCATTCCTTCACTGTTCATCCTCCCGTCGGTCTGTACTCCGGATACAGGTTCTGCTGTGGTGCTGCCGTGCCCGGCCATGTGGATCCTCACTCACACGGGTCAGTCAGTCATGGGTTTGAGACTCGACACCACCTCATCAGTCTGTACTTGTGTTTTGAGCTTTATTAAATTTTGGGATAGATTAATCATCTGTCGGTTGATTATTCAGTTGATTAAGGCTGCCTGCGTCACTACATTACAATGCTGTGATGCTTTGTTAAATTTCCTCTGTAAACAGACAGTCATGACGTACCGTTCGCTCTGATTTTTGCTTAAGCAGGAGCTCAGCTCGGGTCAATGGAACCGCTGAAGGAGTATGATGGCCACCACCTTTGTCTGTTTGTGGATCTCTATTAAAATGCAGTCAGACTTTGTTTCTCAGCAAACTGTCATAAAAGGCTTTATAGAAAAACTTCCCAGCCGGGGTGTTTTGGGGGGGTGGGGTGTTTTGAAAATGAATTTACAACTGTCTAACGCTATAAAATGGACTTGGCAGGAGAGAAAGACGAAACTATAAAAAGAGGAAAGGAGAGTAACGTGCAGTGCAGCTCTTGTCACACCTTGGAGCAGCGGCGCTGGGTGAGGAGTGACCGCACAGGCGTCTCCCAGAGCTGCCAGACAGCTGCCTGAGAGAGAGCCCATCCACTGGGGGAGGCGGAGCCCCGTGCAACAACGCCTGTCAGGCATCTGTCTCTGCCTATATATATATATAGATTTTCCTTTTGAAGTCTACATTAAATTGGCTCCAATGTAAATAAAATGCAGGCTATTTTGAACAACAGGCATCCTGTACTGAGTGATTTAAAAATGTCCATCCATCCATCCATTTTCCAAACTGCTTATCCTACTGGGTTGCGGGGGGTCTGGAGCCTATCCCGGAAGCAATGGGCACGAGGCAGCGAACAACCCAGGATGGGGGGCCAGCCCATCGCAGGGCACACTCACACACCATTCACTCTCACACACACACCTACGGGCAATTTGATTTAAAAATGTATATATTATTATTATTATTTTTCTGTCTGTTTCTGTATGTAGTGGGCACTGTAGGTGAGTGATGGTGGCCCTGTAAGGCCGTGACGGCCGGCTGCGCGTGAATCATCCGCACAGGACTGGGAGGTACTGAGGCTGGCTGGGTCTGGCTCGCCGGGCCGTAGCGGAGGCCTGGTACACGGGCCGCTCGAGGAAGAGGGAGTCAGCTCCAGGACACAGGCGGCTGTGACACGAGGCGTGTGAGAGAGGCTTACAGAGACGGCTTCCATGATTGTTATTGAGCCAAAACAGCTTTAATTTGTGTGTGTCTGTGCTGCGTACTCTCCACATACAGGCCTTTAATTGGAATGATGTTCCCAATCAGAGCTGCATTAAGTGAATTTCACCGGAACAACCTGGATCTGTGAATGCCCCGCTGATAACATCCTCTTCGCAGGGAACGGCGTGCACCGGGGTAAAGAGTTTTCACAATGGGATTTAAGGAGATAGGCATCTCGTGTGTCGAATCTCCATTTGAGGGAAATGAAAACGTGGGCCGCGCTGCAGAAGGAGGTTATGCTGTTTTTATCTGGGTCTTTGTGCATTTTAAATGAGTCGTTTCTCTTTTGAACATATCTGGGTGGCCTTTTGCGGAGGTTCTTTCACCGAAATGCTGCCACGATTTCATGTGTATTAAGTAGGTAAAGATATATGATGCACAGCTCTGAAATAATGCTGGTCGACTACCCCCCTCTCGTTGCTTACTAATACAGTGTTAGGCTTCAGTAATGCCAAATAAAGTCAAATTTTTGCCCCGATGGTTCGGAACCGTGTGGTTTGTTTTTCATGGTTTGTCACAGATGGCCTGGTTTTTAAGGCACTTAATCGTTTTAAAATTTAATGGGGTGTGTCTGCGTGTGACTCCTTTCAGCTGGAGAGACATCAGTTAATTGGTGTGTTTAGTTGTTTATGTGCTACACAGCGCTGTAATATGTTCCTGCCCCGCCTCTGCGGTGATGCAGACATAAAATCAGGGCAGTGCAATGCTCTCCATTACTGAACCGGCATTATTTTGTGGCAGAATAATGACGGGGAAAATATTTTGTCTTGGATTGTGGCTTGTTTTTTAAGAATGAGGGGGAGGGCAGACAGATTTTCATGGCCCATCAGCAGAGTCAGAGAGTAAAAGTCCAGACCAAGATTTTGTTTCAACCAACCAGTTGAGGATAAACAGACAGAGTCACAGAGTAACTCAACTGGTTGGTTGAAACAAAATCCCGGTCTGGACTTTTACTCTCCGGACCTGAATATTACCTAACTCTGCCTGTCAGAGCCAAAGACCTGTTGAGGGGTGAGGTGAATGCGCGTCTCAGCTTTCTCACCCCCCCCAGTTCTGTATGAGTTCATCTCTTGCAGACACTCGCAGCCCCTCCCCACCCCTTCTTCAGGTGTGAATGGTTTTTAGAAGTGTGAAAACCAAAACGAAAAGCTGTGAGCCATGCTGTCATTGCCATAGAGCTGCGGTCACCAGCTGGCATACAAAGTTAAGTCGTATTTAGATTCTTTTAATTGTTAGAAACGATTTCTAATTATTTATGTTGTTTTAACCTTTTTAATTGGTCAGTCGGTTTACGGTCCATTTGCTCACCATGAATATAGCTCTGGCTGCTAGCATGGTGTTAAAAGTAATTGTAACTAGTTAACCAACTGGCGGAGCAATTCAGTCAGGACTGTGTGATCAATTATCCCACCCCTCCCACCCCCATTCAGCAAATTTAATGGGTTGGTTCGTTTATCAGACACTGTTTTTGTGTAGCTGATAGAATTTGGCCCTTGGGGAGACAGTCTAGGCCCCCTGCGTTATAGTAACCAGTTTCACTCTGACTACTTTCCGGACTGCTGGTTTTTTCCTAGGTGGGGTGCTATCCTTCTCCCCACTCCTGGTGAGCGCCGCGCTCCTTGACATGGGACCGCAAGCTACTCAGAACCCCACGTGCGTGCACAGACTGAGATGGTGCACTGGCAAGGTGGGACCACGCCTCGCGCTCCTCCTTATCCGGGACTCCCGGGTGGAGGAGTGCGCCCCACGGCGGCCCCCTGTCTGCGTCCGAAGCAAGCGGCTCGTGCACCATCCTCAATCAGACCTTTTCATCTCTGTCCCCCCCGGGGGTTTCAACGATCAGAAGCGGTTTTTGTGTGTAAATGGACCTATTATGATTAAAACAAGTAGAATCATTTTACTGCATCCCCAGTCTGAAAATCAGTGTCGTTCTGCTTCATTTAAAGTCTAATCTCCAGTTTGGTTCTGCGTTCTGATGTCCTTTTTCTTAATCTGTTATTTTCTGGTAAGAAAGAAGGTAGTTAACTAAATTGCTGAAGGGACCAAAAAGTCCTCAAATAGGTCCAACCCTTTTAGATCGCTGTAAATATAGAGTTGGCTTTTGCCTCCACGATCCTTGCAGGAAAGTGGGGGATTTCTTTGATTTGTCTGTACGCTTGTTAGTCAGGGGTGTTCGATGAAGGTCTGTACCTCTCATCGTACTGTGCAGAGGGGTGGGGTTACTGTTAACCCCCTGCAAGGGCAGAGTCCAGCCCTGTGTGCGTGTTACACTTGTGGGAGGGCAGGGGGGGAAGAGAGTGGGTCCGGGCCACTTGTGTCTTTGGTATCGTCGCGAGATACCACAGAGAAGTGTGAGGTGAGGTGAATAGTGTTTGGAGCCAGCTGTGCAAGGGTGCTATGTTTCAGGGTGGGGGGTTTGTTTTTGGTGGCTGAGTGGTGTCTGCGTCCTGGTCAGAACAAAAGGATGGAGGTGGGAGGTGTCAGGCACAGGGCCGGGGGGTAGTTGATGAGGAGGCAAGCCCAGGAACAACTGGCAGCACTGTAGGAGACGGGCACAGTGTCTCTTTGTGTCCCACGGTGTCTGTCGCCGATTGGGTCCGTGGCAGTGAGTGAATGACTGTCGCCCTACAGGCCTGTGTGGTGTGTAGCTGTGTGGTCCTCATCACAGGGGGGGGGGATCTGCTCAGTTGGTGGGGTGCTAGTATTCCTAAAACATCTGATATTCATAATGGATCCGAGACGGCAGCAGTGTCCCAATGACTGAAATGGCTTCATTTTGATGTGCTCCAAGCTACAGAGAACTCTGTGTGAGCACCCCCCCCCCCCCAGCCCCCACGCTGCCTCTCCGTCAGGGTGTGAAATGTGCTGAGTTGTCAGTTCTCTTTCTGCAGGACGGGCTGCGGATGCATGCGATGAATCGGAACCTGAGCTTCTCCCTCCTAACAGAGAGAGGCACCGGCTCATCCCTAAGACTCTCTGCGGTACCTCTAACCACCGCAAACGCTCGCCCGTACAACGTGGACCTTGATTCTTATTTGAAGTAGGACGGGCAAAAATAGTAACAAATCAATTGCAGAATGTTCTAGGCTTTTTTCAGGCTTTCGATCTAGGCTAGCCTAAACCTGAGGGGATTTAGTGACGCGTTTCTGTTGGGGTGTGTGTGTCGTTTGGAAAACGGGTTAGAAAATTGGTTAGCGACTTGGGTGTAAAGGCTATTCGGTTGGGTGGGGCGGGGGGGGACAGGCAGGGGTCTGTCTCTGAAAGTCATCTTTCATCATGAAAGTGGTCACCTAAGGGCGGGGGGTGAGGGATCAGTCTCTTTGTTTTAGTCCCAGTGATCTAATGACCCATGTGGGCCTGAAATGTTATAGGGTGACGACCTCGATCCGGTTCCGGTTACCCTTCCTGCCTTTGGAGAGAACCGCATCTGTCTCCCTTTAAAATCTGTTCGGACACTGGAGAAAGAAAAACCTCCAAATGTTTCCCCACATAGCTGTCCGTGAGAATGCCCAGCCCATTCCGACGCTAACAAAGGACGTCAATAACACACAACCTGTCATATGATCTTCCTCTTCAAGACTTTGGGAGCTGAATGTACAGTTAGGTGAGAGAACGACACCAGGCTGGGATCAGTTCAGATTTAATTAGTTTTGTGTAATAAAGCTATCTCTCTCCGTCCAGGGCTTGGTTATTTATTCTCAACGAGACCTTTTCCTGTCACCCCCCCCCAAGATCTCTAACAGAACACGAGCACTGGTGGCCACCCAGGATACCCAGATATCAACCCCAGGCTGGTATCGCAATAATGTCACTGCTGCTTTACCTCAGTGTCTGACTTAAGGGTTAAACAGCTTTCCCTGCCATCAGGCCATTTTTTTTTTGTTTAAATGATACTATCGGTCAGCTGTTGTTTTGATGTTGAAGAACAGAAACGGTAACCCTCTATAATCTCCCCTATTGGTTCTTTCAGTTCTCCCTTCTGCTAATGTGCAAGGCCCCTGAAGTGTGATTGGGTTCTTTGTTGCTGAGGCTATGGAGTTGAGCCCCCTGTGTTTAGCGTTAGCATTATTGATAGTATTAGCGTTAGCGATAACGTTAGTGTTGGCGCTAGGATGCCCACCAACGTGCTGAGTCCCCAAAATGCCATTGCTTTTTGGTTTTTAGGTAGCTGTCATGCTTCCTCTTAATGTGACATTTATATGTCCAGAAAAAAGTAGCCCGACAGGACAGAATAGCTCCTTTGGAAAGAGGGAACTTTGATTCTCCCTGAGGATAATTGCAGGTGGGTTTTGCTTAACACAGTGTATTGCTTTGTTTTTTTTTTTTTTTTGTGAGAACGTCATGCAGATTCACTGTGAAATTTGCTGGCCTCTAAACTTCCTGTCCTCCTTTAGGAGAAATATGTATATATGTACAGACACTCCTCTACTTGCGAACGACTGTTCATAATTTTAAATGTTTGTATGTTGTTATTCAACATCATTTTAATGGTATACACAAGTACAATGACCTAGGATGCTGGGAGTGTGCACGCTATGCTGCTGTACGGCGGGAGTAGCGACCAGAAGTAGTATTAGGCAGAATTGGCGCGCAGAAAAAATAATTCATGTTGCAGACAGGAAACGAGAGCCCAGTGAACACAATTTGGACTTGCAGTTCTCTTCGTTCGTATGTCTGAAAGTTTGTAAGTAGAGGAGCGTCTGTATATATGTCTTTTCATATGGAAGCATGGAGGAGTTTAAGGCCCGCTCTGTAGAACCTAGGCTTCTTTTTGACCTGTACTTCATTGCAGTCTAAGTTCATAGCTCCCACAGCCCCAGTATGACTGAGGGTTACAGCCTCAAGCGGGGTGCTATTCCCAGGGTGATGTGAGCGGGCTGCCTCACGTCCCACATTCCCCCAGGAAGCACGTCAGGCCACCCTGAGGCCTTTCGGGATGTGTCTCTTTGTTGGCTGTCTTTATTAGTAGTGTAGCTTTGGGGCCTACATGATCACTGCTTGTGGAGTCCCCCGGAGAGAGAGAGAGTGAGAGACCCTCCAGGTATGAACCCGAAAGGCAGCATAGACAAACTTGCTGGTTTTGTGTGATTGGCTAGTGGCTCCCGCCAAGCGCTGTGATACCATGTTACTTCTCCTGGAGCTTTGCGTGTGGCTGCACCTGTCTGCCTTTTGTATCCTCAACATGGACTGTTGGGGGGGGGGGGGGGGGTAATTTGCGTTAGGGAATGTGGCTCTGAAAGCCCAGGGAATGAATAGTTCATGCCCCTCCCCCCACTTCTCCATTGTCTGCGTGACGTCATGCCCTTTCTTTGGAAATGTCTGCACAAGTACAAATTCCCCTCCATAAGTGCTGCACGGATAAGGGACAATAGGAACTAGACACTTTATTAGTCTTTGGCTTTCCTCTGCAAGGCTGGACATTTATGTTTGCATTTCTTTATTTAGAAGATGCCTTTGTCCACAATGGTGTACAATGGAGGCAGGCAGGACATCATAAACGTACAGCAGTCAGGGAGGCAGGCAGGCCTGAGTATAGCTAGGCCGAGCTTCCAGTGAATGATCAGCAACGAGTGCAAGTTGGCATGAGAGCAAGAGCTTCATGTAGCAAGCGCTGTAAAACTTAGCAAGAAGCTAACAGAGTAAAAATGAAAGACAATACTGTGCAAATACTGCAGCATCCAACATGCACATGAAACCAGCTAGCAGATAACAAATGATTGAGTTAAACTGAAAAGCGACTGTATTCCCGGTGATCTTGTATCCTGCTGTTTTGCCTGGAAATGCTTCTGATTCTCTGTGGTCTTAAAATGCATAAGTATTTATCAGATTGCATTTTGTGGGCTAGTCCTGCATAGGGCAAGGCGAAGACGGTACACAGCCGGTATTGAGGCTGTAAGTCAGATGTCTGTAACTTCTGGCATGTGCACATTATAACCACAATCTAAAGGAATGGGGAAGGGGGGGGGGGTCAATGGAGTACGTCCCAGGACCATTCCCCATGAGGTCAGTCACAAGAATGTGTCCCTTGGAGGCTGGAACCTTGCCAAGCCCATAATGTTTTTTATGCCATTAAAACTATAATGGAATGAGTGGTACCCTGTGCGTTCCCACTGAATTGCAAACCTTCCTAATCTCCCAGCTATGAAGATTGCCTGATGTTCAGAGCCAAGAGTGATACTGGCTGCAGTCTTGCGGGGACGCGAAGAATTTTCTTATTCTGTTATTCACATTAATGCTGATGTGAATTGGGGTATAAAGCTGCCGTTATCAGTCCGGCTGGGTTTGGAAGTCACATGTGCCATTTCGGAGATGTTTATAGGCTGTGTGGTGAGGCCTGTCGCAATATAAGCCTTCATCTGTTGCTGAAAGTGGTCAGCCTGAAGCGCTGACACGGCAGTGGCCTGCTGAGAGAATCTGCTCGCTAAGGCCAAGCATGTTCACCAGAGATCCCCTAAACTGCAGGTCCACTCGTCGTCTATCAAAAGTGTGCACTTGGCAACGTAGGTGGGACACCAGCAACACCTTTCGGCTGCTGTCCCGCTCTTAGCGGCAGTTAGTTTGCTGTTGTGCTTCATCTCCTAAACTGCTCGCTGAGTGAGACCCGATCTGCTTTCTGGAGCAGGCGAGGTGCTGCGGACTCCAGAGCAGAAGGTCACCACCGCCGTGACTAATTGGGCCGCGAGCTTTGCTGGTGATGCAGTCTGCGCCCTAGTTGGGCCCCAGCAGGTAAACCCTGAGTCACATGACGCGCAGATTTCACAGCATGTCCCTTTCGTAAGGCGTGCGATGTTCGCAGGCTTGCTACGATGTGAAACAGAAGGTTGCCGTGGCATTTTGAGAAGGTTGGCGCAGCTTCTGTGATTTTCTCTGTCTCGGGACTCTTAGCTTGCGAGGACTGTGCATTTGGCTGTTTACAAACCGGGCGCTGTCCTTTAGCCGAGCGGTCTAACTCATCACCGATTCACCGCTGTGGCGTCGCTATATACTCTACAGAAGTCTATTTATAGAGTGGGATGACAGACAGTCCAGCTTGTGGGGTGGGGGGACTGCAGAGGTTAAATCCTTTGAAATATGATGCTGTACAACACTGTAGCCCCACCACAGCTTCAGCTTCAGAACCACCAGAAATTCAAGAGTATATTTTTATACTACGCAAAGGCTCTGCAGGTACTCAGGGGCTGGGGGGGTGGGGGGTGGATTGTACGGGCCTTTTGTTGCTGCAGTTTTTGTTCTCTCGCGTACATCAGAGACGTAACCTTTTTCTCCTCACCAGGCCTGCGTCGGGCTCCGGAAGCGGGCGAGGCCGGCTCTCAACGCGTCACGCCCTCGCTTGCCGAGTCGGGCATCTCTGCATTTCTGACCGCCTGCGGGGATGCGTTTTACGTAATCGGACTTAACGTCAACCCGCCAGTTATCCGTCTGGATTAATTCTGCAGTTTAGCTGGCGAGAGAGATCCCAGGCCTCAGGCTTCCCGCTTGTACGACTTTATTTGCATTAATAGGATATGATTAATCAGAATATACTCAGAATGCGGCAACCTTTATCGATAAAGTGGATAGACAAAATACTTCTGTTTATAAAATATATGCGAGGATGGGCTAGGAGGGAAACAGCCCTCAATTTCATGTCACTAACAGGTTAATAGAAGTGCTCATCTGTCCTCACTGTGTTTGTCTCAAACACTGCACAGGCTAACAGTGGGCACTGTAACATTGATCTCTGTTGGTAATTCATGTAAGTAAGTAAAATTTATTTATAAAGCACATTTCAAGACAAGCATACACCAAAATACTTTACAAAGTATAAAACACACACGTATAAAAGATCTGAGATTAAAAGAATGACAGGATAAAGTGATAGAAGTAAAATAAACAAAACCAACTGCCCCAGAGCTATAGTATCTCATCCTGGACTGAACGCCTGTCTATAAAGGTACATCTTAAGAGCAGATTTAAAAGCAGAGGCTGATTTCTGCCTTGTTTAATCTAAAGAGGCAGATTGTTCCATAGTTTTGGAGCAGCAACTGCAAAACTACAATCACCCTTCGATGTTATTTGTAGAAGAAATAAAGGGAGATGTTTGTGTAGAACTACTCTAACTTGGTGTTAATTTAATATTGCGAGTGTCCAGCTCTGGATGTTCCTGCTCCTTTTGCCAAATAAGTCTTGCTGTCGTGTCACGTCTGTGCCCCTGTTTGACTACAGATTAACCCGAAATCCTTTTTCCGCTTGACATCTTTTAAAAGTCCTTATTTTGGCATGGCATGGGGCACTTGCTGTTTCCATAGTGAGTGCTGGGGTTTGTCCAGGCAAACGTGAACCGGTTTGACTCTGAAGTGGCGCCTGATGAAGGCCCCGGGGCCCTTAAAAGTTCAAGTGTCTCACTGTTAATCACATGCCTGTGCCCCCCCCCCCCCCCCTCACTTTGCTGATGTCACAGCCTATTGACTTGGGGCTACCCTGAGTTATTTATGCGGTTGTTCTTCTCATAAGCCTGCCATGTTGTTCGATGGGGGACCAAAATGCGCTTGAAGATGGATATGTGTGATGAGGTGATTTTAAGCTGCGTTTAGGAGGTCCGACATTTCAGCGAGAGCGGATTAGTGCTTGTTCATTTTTATAGTGGCTGCTGTAAGCTTGGAAGCATGGAAAAAAAGGCGTTAAACCTTAAACCTGCAAGTAATTCAAATCTTTTGTAGCCATAAACAGAATTAAAAGACTGAAAGCACCGTGTAGATTAATTTTGCATAGATGTTTTGTTTGGCTTTCCCTGACAGCATGTGCCTTAAAGACAGTAGCCCAGGTCCACTGATGTGATCCTCCACATTGTCACCAGAGGCTCCTACCACCGGCGGTCAGCCTGGACGGCCTCCAGCGTTCTCTGTTACGCCACTGCTTCCTGTCACCTATCTGGGGGCCAGCCGCTTCTTTTGAATGTTGCCGTCGTGCCTCGCAGCCGAGCCATTTCCTCTCGGGGTGGCGGCCGCCTACTTCCTACTTCTGTTCACCTCCGTCTGAGGCGGGGCACAAGGCGGCGAGGGCTCTGCGAGGCACTGGTCTGTACAGCTCTGTCTGCGTGCTGCCATTCTTGGAGGATATCCGCGTCTGGGAACCCGGAGAGACAGAGGCTGCCGTAAGTCCTATCCTCCATGTACCGTCGCCAAAGCGGACGATGGGTTGCCTGTTGTCGCTTCACTGATATTTCAAGTGAAGGCTAGGGAAGGAGGGAGTGTGAGGTCCGTCACTAGCTGACAGGATTTCCGGGTCTATTCTGCTGCCAAACAGTGTGGTTTTGGCTCCCAAACTGTGTTTCTGCTTTTTGGCTTCATGAAGAATCCATCTTGGTTACTTAGTATCCTTCAAGCGCAAGTGTTACCTTCTCCAGATGGAAGGTAGCAGTGCTGGTGACTTTGCACTGGAGCTAACAGTCATGCACCACTACAGTTTCTGGGCATCCTCCCTCTCTCTCTCTCTCTCTCTCTCTCTCTCTCTCTCTCTCTGTGCCGCTGAAAGTTTTCCTCCGGCTCGCACACGTGCACTGGATTGCTGTAACCTTTTGTCGGGGGACGCCAGGCAACATGGAGCTGTCTGCATGTAATTTTTTTGTTTCTCTCTCGATGCTTTTTATGTACAGTGGCGCACCTAAAACTGTGACCTCCTGGCAGGTGGCGTTATTTTTTATTTTATAAATGTGCGCTACATGTAGCTACACTTTACAGCAGCTTGAAAATGGGCGTAGAAAAAGTTGAACTTGGTTAGAGTTGCTTTGTGTTTTAAAGTGGCAGTGTCTTCAGAGGTGGGAGGGGGGTAGAGAGGGAGGGAGAGAGAGAGAGAGAGAGAGAGAGAATGTCTTCTGCAGTCATTTGACAGGATATCCTGCTTTGTGGAAGAGACAGAGGCTGTGTGTACACACACATCTGCCCGTACTGAGACGTGCCTTGATAAATAGCGGCAATCGCAGTTTCTGTCGCCTGTGTGCGGTTTTGAATGTAATCATTGGCCTTTGTGGTGGGGATAGCCCTGCGTTGGCACCATCTCCCATGGCTGTAGGCTCTTTTCATCTACATCCCGTCCTTTCTGCAGCTTCCTGTCGCCTTCCTCCGCCCGCTCCAGTGTTCAGTGACATGTGGGGGGGTGGGGGGATGGGGGGGGGGGGGTGGGGCTTCCTCCTCCTTCAGACGTGCCCGTGGCTCTCAGAAGCCTTTTCCTGTGGGGCTCTTGCGTTTCATTGTGTAATGGAAACCGCCCCGTATGGCTAAGCTTAACCTTGCGGAGAGGGGGGGTCATTAAATGCATGCAGGAAACTCCTCCCCTTCATGGTCAGGTGCTCGGAACGGTCCACCAAGGTGTCCCCTAGAGGGGGGTGAGGACACTGAGATGTAGGTGAAGCGAAAAAGTGCCATAAGCATGTCGGCTTTCTGGGTCCCCCCCCCCCCCCGTGTTGACTCCAGGGGCTCGCTGTCCTGCTTTTTCTGTTGCATGGGGCCCTGATTAAGTGCAGATGTGTTACTTTTCACAGTATGATGTTTGTAACTGGAAGAACTGATCAGCATATCACCAGTCACAGATTCAGCAGTGGGTCCTGCAGTCGTGTCGACTGCGGCTCCGGGTGAAACCGACGTCCGTAACCAGGGGTTTTTACGCATTTCTGAAAGGGTGTTGGCACTTATAATAAGCATCTTTTCTTGTGCCGGGGGTATTTTCCAGGCTGTAGTTTTCTGATTATCTGGGTTAAGTGTCCCGGTCTCTCTCTAGGAAAGTAAGAGCTCTCTTGTTACCATCCTGAATTATTGAATCACCCTCCCCCAACCAGCAGACCCATTTAATGTCCTTCCTGTATACCACAGACCCCGTGTGCAGTTGTCGTTCTGAAATTGAATTTCGGAGACGCAGGTGTCATTTTCCCTGTTCTGACCTTTCCACCGTGGAATGCGAGTTCTGCTTTTCACTGTTTTATTTGTTGGTTGGTGTCGCTGTTGGATATGGGTGGAGTTGACCCCTGGATCGGATGTAACCCCAGCCAGCATGGCGTGTTTCTGATGGTCTGGAGGCTCGCCCGGATTTGTTCGCAGCTTCGGTATTTGGAAAAAGCATTTTTATCTTTGTGTTTTGGGGTTTACGGTAAACGGTCGGTCTTGGCAGCGTAAGCTGGGACCAGGTGCACAGTGGGTCACTGAACGGTGACCGTGTGCTTTGAAACCGGACCGCACCATGCCTGTGGCCGTCACCTGCATCCTGGCTCCAGGGATTGACTGGCTAGCTCATGTTCTGGTTTTTAACAAAGGGATAGCCCAGCAAACCTGCACTAAGGACCCCCCCCCCACTGTCATCAGCTGGGCTCCTTTAGATCATGAGGATCATCGACGGGTGGGACTCCATGAATCTGGGGACATAAGAAGCTGTTCAGGGCATCAAAACGCCTTCTCTCCTTTGTGCTCTCGACAAGGCCCTTCAAAAACGCTGAGGCTGCAGAAAAGCTTTAAAAATGTCTGCACTGAGCGCGGGGCCTCCTGTTCGCTGCGGCGCAGGTTCCTGTTTGAGCTGTGGGCTGAAATCTGCCTCCCACACAAGTTATCCGGTCAGCGAACGGCGGCGCCGGGCCCCCGGCATTTCGCGTCCAGCGAGGGTCAGTCGATGATCTCAAGGTGAACGGTGACGCCACGTTCTTCCCATTCTGGGGAAAATAACGGCCTGCGTCTTCTCGGGTTTCGATGGCTCGAAGCCATTTTCAGAGTTCCAGGAACATTACATAACTCAGCTGCCGAGGCTGGATCCGAGGTGGGAAGGGTGGATTGACCTCGGCGCACCCTGAGGGGGCTCCTGTCTCCCACTCTGCAGCTGCGCCTTGCCAGACGCCCCTCTGTGACCTTGACGGCGTGCAAGGTCGATGCTGATGTCAGGCGCCTTTGAGAGTGGTGTCAGCTGCTGATTTAGGCTTTTAACAGAATGTGCGAAGGATGTATCTCAACGAGTCTCACCTGCTAACCATCAATCTGGACAGAACCAGATATGTCCATGGTCATTCGACTGGACAAGAAATAGACAAATCATTTTCTGTAGTGTTTTTCTTTAAGTTTTAATCTTGAGGTCAGAATGTTGCTGCTGCAGCTGCTGCAGATGATGATGATGATGATGATGATGATGATGATACTAGTGTCAAAACCACTTGGGGACATGACGACATGCTGCTGGATAAGAGGCAGTTCCCTAGGTAGGCTTAGGAGTGTGTGTTTATGGAAAGAGCTGCCCAAACTTATGCACACCCTAGAAACCGAGGCAGCCTCATGGAGCTGGCTAGGACAGAGCCCAGCTGGAGGAGTCTTGGGTTTTTCAGTGTGAGTCACACATGACGCACGGTCCTGTCCGACTCACGTTTTCACGAGGGGACACATGCTGGTCAGGCTTTGTGGGAGTATCGCCCATGTGCACGCTGAAGCATTCAGAATGTGGAGAGACGCCTCCATGTGGCTCCATCTGAAGGGACTGGGCATCACAGGCGATGTGGCCATCTTGATATAACATAAGAACCCACCCATCTGTGTTTACCCCTCAATGATTTGCTCAGATTTATTTTGGAGTTGCATGTGATTAACTTGTACAATTAAGTCAGCCTGGCCCTGCAGGCAGACCGTCTACATGTGAACCAAGGGTGGGGGCTCACTAGTCATTGGACAGGTATAATGAGGCTTAATATGCAGGGAAAGGCTGTGGGCCTTCTACTAATGTCCCAGATTGTCAGCCCTGGTCGTGTGCCGTGGTTTGTTTCCCTTTCACTGTTACTTTTGGCCCAGCTTCATGTTCTACACAAGCCGCTGTTCTCCCAAAGCAAACTTCTTACTCTTTTCAGGGAAGGCTCGAGTAACGGACAAAATGACGCTTCATGAACCAATTGCTGTATTTTTTTGACCCCACTAAATGGCGCTGTCAAAAAAAGGGCAAAAAGTATGCTCCAGAGCAAACCAAGCATCGTCTAGTGGGGCTCATGAAGCTTCATTGGCTCATCACTACTAGAGAAACCCCTCTGATCTGTGGAGGTCAATCAAATTACGGGGGAGGCTGCCATCACGTGCGCACAGCATTCACGTACTGAGCGGTCCTGCATGGAACACGGCGCCGGGACTGGTGTGGCATGGGTGCACTGGCGGTGAGTTGCAGAGCGAGCCAGATGTCAGACCGTGAAAATCTGGGCGTGGACGTAAAGGGGAACCCCTCACTGTACCGCCGACTGTGGCTGACCGCATTGGCGCCTTTGTAGGTGAGGGTCTGGGAAGACAAGTATATGAGTTTCTGCTTGGCATACAGAGTGGAAGTGGTGCCTGCTGGGAGTTAAGGAATGAGAAGACCAGCAGTCTCTGTCAACCATTATCTCATTCGGTGGCTTCCTGGGTTTTGATGTTTTACAGGTCGATTAATTTGGCACTGATGATGATGAAGGTAATCTTCATCTTCCCTCTAGAATGGTTCTGTGTGTGCGTGGTCGGGGGGGGGGGGCTGAATCCACAGTTGCTCAGTATTGTATGGTAACCATTAAGACGACCAGCCTGCTCCTCTCACATATTCCAGTTCTGAGAGCTGTGGACAGGGGCCTCACGTCTGGTCACTCACACCTTCATCCTAAAGCTAAACTGTTCATGTTTGGTGAGTCTGCCCCCAAAACCTGAGGTCACTGCAGTTATGAGAGGAATCTGTCTTTGAGTACAGTACTCCCTCTCGCTGATGGGACAAACATCTCAGCATTACCCTCGGAGCTGATATGTTCCTGCTAATCTCGGCTTGATCATGTTTCTTTATTTATTAAATGCGTTCGGTTTCTCACTTGTCGGAGACTGAGTGTCAGCATTCTGAGAAGTGTGATTCTTTCAGTTCCTTATGCCAGCTATTGAGGTTAGAACCTCTGCACACAACTGCATGCTGATGACTACTGTCTAGCTGGCCGCGTTACATTTTTTTTTGTTTATTTTCGCAGGGCTTTGACCCCTGGAAAGGTTGCAATTTCCACAGGCAGCCTGTTTAAAACTAGGCATCCCTAATGACGTAAATGAGGTGTTCTTTCTGGTAATTTCAGTATGGCGGTTGGAATATTTTTAGTCTGGCTGGTGCAAGTGAGAGATGGTCAGGGGGTGGCCCCAACCCGAGCCTCCAAAACGTCTTTGGATTAGACTGGACCGTCGCCTTCGACTCACTAACACTTCGGCAGGGAGCTGCGACGCGTTCAGCTTAATTACAGGGTGAATGGTTGGGGTTCTGCATCTTGGGTAGGTGACTGGTGGTCTGGGGTAAAATGCTTCCGGTTTTACCCCCACGCAGGTTTGTATGAAAGCAGGGAAGCAGTGAAGGACAGCAGTGCCCTCCAGCATGCCGCCTCCCGCCGACATCGTGAAGGTGGCTATCGAGTGGCCGGGGGCTTTCCCTCGCCTCATGGAGATAGACCAGGTGAGTGGGAGGTCGCCCCAGCCACGTGGCCTTGGAGACTTTCGTTGGTTGATCCGACTGAACACAGAGACTAAGAACGCAGTCTGTCCCCCCCCCCCCCCCCCCACCTGACCTTTGGAGAATAACTGCAGAGTTAAGTGTGCATGTTCCCATGGGTCACTTTTTAATGTGCTTTTTCTCGTGTTTTTATGGTGTTTAGAAAAAGCCCCTCTCGGCGATCATTAAAGAAGTTTGTGAGGGGTAAGTCTCGTTGTGGTTCTAGGTCGTTCACTTTTGCATGTTCCAACATCTGCTGAGGTGTGTCCTCTGGTGAACTCAATGCCCGTCTGCACGTATGTCTGCCTCCTGTATGTTACCTGTGCCGTACGTGACTTTGTAGGATAAATAAAATGTCTGCTTCCCTGACTCCTGTCACACTGCCCTTCTGAATGTCCGCCTCCTGTTTTGTTCAGCTGGTCCTTGGGGAACCATGAAAATTATGCTCTACAAAATGGCGACGCCACTAATTTCTACATCACTGAAAAGGTGAGTTATTTGCGTCAGTGTGCAAACAGTATCCACATCAGGACATTAATTCATTTTAATGTGTCAGATTGAACCGCAAGATGTATGTGCAGATCAGACATGGCATTTGTGTAGTTTAAATTCAGTCATCACTGGTAAACAAACTGTAGCCATATATTTGGTGTTAATATAAACTTCCTTAAAAGTAAGTCTAGTTTCTGTACTGTAACCCAATTTCTTTGATTTTTAGAATCGCAACGAGATCAAAAATGGTTCGATTCTGAGGCTGACTACGTCCCCTGTGAGTCACAGTCCGGTTGTGATCTTAAGCTTCATGCACTCTGGCTCTTTCATGGGGATTTTATTGCATAATCTGTGACCATTTTTGCATGGGGGTCATGGGTCTCATCACGCCTGTTAAGTGTAATTATAACGTATGAGCATGTGTGTGGGTGGTTATTATTGCATTGTTTAGTTATTAATTGTCTGCTAGCTTATTAATTAGCTCGCCTACTTTGCAGTTTAATGTGTTGTCTCTCGTTCCTTGTTGTTATGGGGCCTAACCTTGCAAAATTCATCTCTCTCCACTCCAGTCAGGGGTGCTGTGATGGGGTGGGGGGGTGTTAGGACAGTTTGAGCCCTACAGCATTTGGAACACAATTGGATTGGTCTGGGTTGGCAACTTTCATGGAGATCTTTAGCAGCTCCCCTAACTCGGTATCCTACCTTTCGAACCTGCGGCGTGTGTGATGCTGCCATGTGCTAATGGTGCCCCCCCCCCCCCCCTTCAGGCCCAGACGGCACAGCAGCTCCACGAGCGGATCCAGTCGTCCAGCATGGACGCCAAACTGGAGGCCCTGAAGGACCTGGCCAACGCATCGCGCGACATCACCTTCGCCCAGGAGTTCATCAACCTGGACGGCATCTCCCTGCTCACCCAGATGGTGGAGAGCGGCACCGAGTAAGTGCGCCGCCCTTCTGTCAACTGGTCGTCATCGCGTCGCCTCTCCCTCCGTCTCTCGAGGGAAGCCGTACAGCAGGCCCCTACACTCCTGCAACTGCAAATCACTTAAACTTACCCGCTTTAGTCAATGCAGTCACATTAACGTCTTCAGTTATATGTGTATTTATGAAGGTATTTGCACATTCACTTCGTATTTATAAGCTAGTTTTATATGTTCTCCAGACCATTGATTGGTGAGAGTTCTTGGAGCATTGGGTCTTGGCACAGCCTCCACTTTCAGGTCCGTTCTGTCAGCAGCCCCCCCCTGCCATGCTGTGCACTCAGTGTTAGGTGGAAAAATCCCCATAGTGAGGCAGACAAGGGCAGGCCGCCCGCAGGCTCCCACCGCGATACTGCCACGCTCACGGAGCTTAGAGGACGCTCTCTCCTACAGAGATTAATAGAGCTGGGTTCCACGGCGGAGGCCCCTTCTGCGACACAAGCCAGCAACTTTAAGGTCATTAACCGCAGCGCCACCTGCTGCCTGTTCAGCAGCGGATGCTTGTGATACAGGGAATCTGTGTTCCCACTGCTGTGCCAGTTTCAGAAGTTAAACTCATTCCTAAGTGATTATATGAGCCAGGTCACACGTGGGGAAGTTCATCGATTTTATTTATTTCCATTTTGATATTCGACCCATTTCTCAGACTGGCAGCCACTGGCCTCCCTCTAGGGGTCGACTATAGAGGATTCAGCCATTCTTTTAAGGGGTGGGGGTGGGGGGACAGCTTTTTGCCTGGGAACAGCCAGGAGTCCGCTGAGGGTAACACCACCTTGCCCTTGGCTGTTCATGGACAGATCCTGACTACGCTAATGCACATAGACACATCCCAAGGTGGTGCCCTTAAATGCCCCCATCTCACAGTTAATCTATTTTTTTTCCCCAGACTATGGCTCTCCTGCCTCAGATCCGCCCCGTCAGGCTTCTTTCCCCATTGGCGTCACTCTTCAAACCCTTTCTCTATAAAGCCAAATTGCAAGCTTACCTCTCACGGTAAATCCCATCAGGTTCTATCCTGATGCAGCTGGAGAGCAGACTCCAGTGTAAGCTGCCTGCCAAGCCTTTTGGATGAATTATTTAGGAGGAGCTCTATGCTTTATGGTTTACAGATTCTGAAGATGGGACCCCTGACCCTGATCCGGGCCGACTTCTGCGTAGTCCGGCTTTTGTTCTGCTTAGCGTTAGCGGTTAGCGCCCGCGTTCAGACAGAAAGCTATAGCGCTAAAGTGCAATTTTTTTGCAATTGTGTAGCACCATCTAGTGCCGAATTTGTCATTACACAGGCCAAGAAGTTTGAAAGGCTGTTTGGACAATGCGAACCCCAGGGTCCCAGTTTCTATAATTCATACCCCCCTGGCAGCCATTCTCATTGCATCCTGGCAACCATCCTTGTTAACATTTTTTAACAATTAGAACTCATTGACAGGTCAATTTTAATCTGACAGTTTGACATTGATTACTCAATTGCTGGGTGCCACCAAGACTTGGTATAAAGTTTAGCAGTATTTTTTTCTACTCGACGTCTATAAAAATGAAAGGCTAGGGTTACAAAGATTGGTAGGTTGTATCTGTAAGAAGCTTTAAAATTTCCTGATAATCTAATCAGACCAATCAGGTGGGGGGGAGGGGGGGGTTGAAATATTTCTTTTCGTAGACTGGTGTTCCCATTAACGCAGCTTGCTGACAGGACACTCGAAAATGAGATGGTAACAAGACCCAATGTTCAGATTTGGTCAGCGTGTATCTAAATGCAGTCGCGTGATAATGTATCACATCCCTGAATGTGGGGTCACAATTCAACTGGAAGTATTTTATTTCATTTTTCTAACGTTTGCTTGCTTGTATCCTGGACTTAGCAACGTCCTTCACCGGTGTCGTCAGTTTTGAGTGAGAACCTTTATTGTATTTTAACAGCATAGCTCTCACTTTCATGGTTACAGCCCTCTTTGCAAAGTGTAGAAAGGGTTAATGGTGATGTGCCTCCCAGTCCTAGGAGGATTTCCAGAAAAATCCAAATCCCCCCCCCCCCAGAGTGTTTTTTTTCCCTTTTTTATTTTTATTTTTTAAAGAAATCTTACGGAGTCCGACAGGCGGCATCCGATTTGTCTCTATGTCCATATCCTCTCTTCTGTGTCATGTTCAGCCATGTTGTTTTGCTGTGTCCCTGACGTCAAAGTTTTTAAATCTTTGCAGACGGTATCAGAAACTTCAGAAGATAATGAAGCCCTGGTAAGCCCCCACCCGGAAAACCCCACTGCCTATTTCTCCTCCTAATATACTGACCGAATTTTGCATGATTTGGCTTGGGCCTCTCATCCCCCACCCCCCCCCCCTCTCCCCCGGATGAGCGTCAGCCACGAAGATCTTCATTCGTTCCATGTGACCAATCCTCTCTTCTGCTCGTCCTGCATGTGATGTCGGCCAAAACTCCCCCTGATTTCAAAACGGACACTTCATAACCCAAGCCCACGCAGGGCATGCTTTCTTGGTGGAGGGTGCTGTATGGGTTTGGTACCTTCCTTGTGAAGCACTAGCATCAGTCTTTTGTGCTGGTTCTGTAAGCACCAAGCTAAATTTACTTCTATGCTGGGCAAAATGGTGGGAGGCCCCCACCTGTAGTGGTGTGTGCTTTAAACGTAGAGTAGTTTTTACCGTGAATGTAGATTAGGACTTGATATAAGCACCCAGTTACTGTGAGGTTTCTCACTCATGGATCACATGACTAATGACTGGCATGTGCAGATTTTTAGTCCCGATGTAGATTCAAACCTTCTGCACACCCCTATGCATTCCTCTTAGTCCTTTATATATGGGAGATTCACCTGCACAAGTGCAGCACATTTTCTATTTATATCTATTTTCTATTTTTTACATAGGATGTAAAAAAAACAAACGCTGATGAATTGTGTAGATGGAGCAGCAAAGGATGTATACTTTAGAGGTCCCGCTTGAGTCGTAATTATGGAATCCTTGCAAAGAATTCTGCAATTAAGTGGGGATTGCTTTTATGCTTATTTTTTCTGTAATTAACTTCCTGTGTTTTTTTTTCTTCTTTAAATCAGTGTTTTGTTTTATTTGCAAAATGCTTTATATCCATGTACTGGTTATCTACATGTGTTCCATATGTCCAGCCGACCGTCTCCAATCCTGGTTCTGGTCTCTTGTTTTTGCTCAGAATTACGTTTGATTGGCTACATTAGTTCAGATATTTGGCTCTCAGCCGGAAGGAGCTTTTGCAAAGCCGCAAGCTTCCGAGATCGCGAATGGATACCTAGAACTAGCTAGAACTGTCCGCTGTACTGTCTCACCTGACAGTCATCTGTTTTAATCGGTGATCAGTTACCCTGAAGGATAACAGGACCAGCATTGTGTAGCATGTTGGGTCCTTTTGTTTACGCAGATATAGTTTGTGTCCGTGTAAATATTGATTGCCACTTGGGGTTCACTGCTTTACCGAAGAAATGCTTGTTTTAAGAAAGCGGCTTTATGACGTTCTTTATAATGTAGATTGAAAAGGTTTCTGTTGTAAATGGTGACCTCTCTGTGAACTGCACCGCTGACCTGTTTTAACCCTAATTCCGTGTTTAAAAGAGCAAAAAAAAAAAAAAAAAAGATTTCTCGGATGCCTGAAAACCTGCGTTTAAAGAGGGAATGCAGTAATGTTATTTTTTAAATGCATTTTAGCTGGTAGCTTTGACTGCCTTTTGTGTTCACAGCCAGGAGAGGGCAGTGTTGTTAATAATGAAGATACAAAGCGAAGTGGATGTAGAGTATGACAATAAAACATAAACTGAGCTTAATCGTGGTATTTGTTTCAAAATACTGTACATGTGATTTACAGCTATAAAAATTAGTACATGTTGAAATATCAAAAAATTTACAAAGCACCTGAAAGCAGTGAATTTAAAGGAGAAAAAAAAATGTAGTAATAGACCGTATCAAGTTTTTGGTTTGTAAATCGTCATGTTTTATCTATGGCAGGATTTCCATAGGCAATGATATGCTTTTTTTTGTAAAAAAATTAATACAATGTTGAAATGTAGCATAGTGTTGGTATCTCTTTAAAGGCAGTATGTAATATGTGAAGGCTTGTAACATCACTTTCAGTGTGTAATATGTCTGTTGTTCTTTAAAATTCCTGTTCATCTTACGGGCTAACCTCTCTTGATTACATGTGACCCGTTGACCAGTTTACTAATGACCAGATAACCATGCATGGGAATGCTGTCCAGCTTTGACGCTTGCTCTGGCTCCCTCTGGTGCCCCCTTCTGGTGACCAGGTGTCAGAGCACCGTCAGTAACCACCGCGCTGTGGAGCTGCCCTCATGTCCGTGCCTCTGGTCCAGCGCATCTGACTGCAGCTCTGCCTGCACGCCGCTATGTTCCGCCCACCCACCCCTCCACCAGTGCTTTTGCTTGGCTTCCCTGTGTGTCAACAGAAGTGATGCGATTGGTTGTTGTGTATCTCATCTGTTCCAGCTTCGGAGACCTGTTGTCATTCACGCTGACGGCGTTCGTCGAGCTCATGGACCACGGCATTGTCTCCTGGGACACTTTCTCTGTGCCCTTTATCAAAAAGGTGCGTTTGCGGGAGATGGTGGCAACGCCACTCAGGGCAACAGTGGATGCTGGTTTTCCATGTGCAGCATCCGGTTTATTGATTGGCCAGGTCACCTGACCCTGTTTGCCAGCCACCCATTCACTGTCATCCATAGACCAGACGTTTTCATTATCCGCAGCCGAATTTGTGACTCTCGCACTTACTGTTTCTCCGTGGGAAAATTCCTGTTAAGCTTTGTGGAAAAGCTGTTCGTAAAATTTAGTGATGCTTTAAAAAAAAAAAAAAATAGAAAAAAGAAAAGACATCAGTTGAGTCTTTGAAGTGTAAGATTTAAAGGTTGTGGAGGAGCTTGTAGATTTGAGGTTGAACATTGCTAAAAGAGTCGATCGTGCCTTGAAGTGCAAAGACTGTAAAGGGAATAGGAATATGAATGCATCAAGCTTTTTAAGGAAGGACATCATTCACTGAAGATAACAGTTCATTTGAAGATGCCAGAAAGGAAGACTGATATCTTTAGTGTACCCTTCCTCAAGGGTGCAAAAAGAAAGCCCAAAATAAATAGTTCTGTAATTTCACATTTTTAGAATGTATTTTGTTTGCAGATTGCAAGTTATGTGAACAAGTCTGCCATGGACAC
This sequence comes from Brienomyrus brachyistius, assembly GCF_023856365.1. NCBI lineage: Eukaryota > Metazoa > Chordata > Actinopteri > Osteoglossiformes > Mormyridae > Brienomyrus > Brienomyrus brachyistius. Next base: position 8,861,132 of record NC_064555.1, on the reverse strand, counting down.
TGCCGTGCTCCAGCGGTCCCTGGCCATTTTGGAGTCCATGGTGTTGAACAGTCAAGATCTCTACCAGAAGGTGGCGCAAGAGATCACTATCGGGCAGCTCATACCACACCTACAAGGGTGAGGCATTGTTTTTGCCGCTCGCCTGATCGTCCATCAAATTTCATTTCGTTGTTGCGTCGATGCCTTATACTCAAGCCTGTGGAAGAATGTACCTCCATTAGGGTGCTTAGATATCAGTGTCCTCGTGGTTGGGGGCGTTTAAAACCTTGCAGCATATAAGCTGTAGTGAACATGTTATCAGCAATGGCATCGTGCAGTACTGTCTAATGCTGCTGTTGTCCCTTTTGTGGCAGAACTGAGCAGGACATTCAGACGTACACCATTGCTGTTATTAATGCCTTGTTTCTGAAGGCCCCAGAGGAGAAACGACAGGTAAAGATGTCCATCATTCTTTTACTGTGTGTGTGTCGTACTCAAGATGGGTAATTTTTTTCCCGAAATTGCTGAAGATTGTGCTATCTTTAGACCTGTATCACTCTCCTGTCGCCTCGTGTAATGTAATTGTGTGGGAGCCTCAGTCTCTATGTTGTGTTTTTGTGCGCCGGTTTCTCCTGTGAGTTTGTACCTCAGCTGCAGCCCTGTTACCCACTGGCTTCGTCCTCTGGCCGTGAAGCTTCTCGGTCATGTGACGCAGTCTGACCCCACCCATATTTCTGGTGACATCATGCCAGTCGCTTGTGGCAATTCAGGCAGTTCTGAATTATTAAGTCACCCATCAGATCCCAGTCAAGCCCTAGGCGAAATGTGGTGTGTGGGTGGTGTTGGGGGTGGGGGTAACATCCACTGACTCCCATAGCCCAAACTGCCACGTTGGTGGGGGGGGGGTAAATCAGACACGTACTTATGAAGTCTCCTGATACACGTGTGCGTCCTTGATGAGTCTGCTGTCACCAAGGTGAATGTTTGGTAGCTTGGATTTATGAGGGGGATTATGAAACGGAGGCGGGATCAGAAGGGCATAGAGTTAGATCCTTCGCGTCATGTGCCAGTGGCTCGTATGCTAAGACCGTCGTGGAGAAACCCTTGGTCCGCCAACTGGTACCAGCTTCAGCTGTCTCTAAGCTTCTCCATTCATTAGTTTAAGCCCCCTGGCATGACTCCGCAGCTGCTCAACTAACAAGTCTCTGCCTCCTCTCTCTTCCTCTCTCTGCTGCACTAAAACGGTAGCTTGATGACAATGTCAACATCCTCGATTGTCCCCTGACAGTAAGTGCTCCAGTCACGGTTAAACCGTAGGTGTCCTGGCTTCACTGCGCGTCCATTTCGCTCCGTCTGTCCTTCTCTTTGTCTCTGTGCATTTTTCTGTTCCCTGTCGAGATGCATAGAGTGATGCTGTTGCATTTGCAAGACCCTCTTCTGCCTCCTCCGTGTTCCTTCCTGTGTGTGTTTTTCGTTTCAGTGTAATGAAAAGCTCAGGTTCTCTCTGACTGATGTTCTCTTATCCCCACCTTCACCAGGAAATGGCCCACATCTTGGCCCAGAAACAGTTACGCAACATCATCCTCACCGTGAGTATCCCTGGGAAGGAAGATGCTACCTTTCACGACCTGGGCTGTCTGCTGTCTGACTCAGCTGGACGGCCTAACATGATAATCCAGAGGCTGTCATAGTCAGCTGGAAACCTGGCAGGCTTATCCGCCCCCCCACCCCCCTGAATGAGGTTGAAGAGCTTGGTCCTATACATCATGTGATCCTTCCTCACAACATTGACCTTTCTTGATGATGAAAATTCCAACCGACATCAACCTTTCAGAACATACCTCCCTTGCCTGGCTTGGTGTCTTACTCAGTTGGAGTGCGGCGATGACAAAATCTGAGTGATACCCTCTCTCTGTGCCTCCTCACCCACTGCGTTGATCCCTTTCTACCCACACAGAACGTTATTCGGAGCACCAAGCCGATCAACGAGGAGATGGCCCACCAGCTCTATGTCCACCAGGTGCTCACCTTCAACCTTCTGGAGGACAGAATGATGACTAAGATGGACCCTCAAGACCAGGTGAGGCATTTTCGGGAGCTTCTGTGTTTACTGACCCTCTCCCTATTAGTGAATTCTTTAACAGGTAGTTCTCTGATGAACCAACCCAACGTAGCCATTCTATATCCATGCTAAAGGTGCCAAAGCCCTGCGGGAGACATTCAGCTAAGCTTAAATTCATTGTTTTTGCGTTGCTTTCCCTGTCTACGTCTTCTCGGTGGTTGTCAGAGCTCATCCTCTACATGTAAAAGCCCTTGCAAATCCGCTCAAAGGCCGTGGGCACTGACTGAGTGACTCCGTTTCCCATTTCCCCATCTAGGCCCAGAGGGACATTATATTTGAGCTGCGCCGGATCGCATTTGATGTGGAGTGTGAGCCGAACAACAGTGGCAGCATCGAGAAGCGAAAGTCCATGTACACCAGGGACTACAAAAAGCTCGGCTTCATTGTAAGTGGCCGTCGACCTTCTCTGGTGGTTCTTCGATTGACTTCGTCTTCAGAGTGTTTCAAGTGCTCCTGAGACGTTAGGTATGGGGAATCTTGGGATTTTGACCACTGGTACCAAACAGACATGTAAACACAGATCACAGTGACCCTGGTGCAAGAGTGTTTTACCGCTTGCCTTTAGAGGGTGCTAGAGGGCAGCAGCGTACCAGTCTGAATACAACCAGATCGTTTCGATGTTCGGAACAGGATTCGTATCGCTTGTCCAGGCACAGGTGTTAAGGGTCCAGGAGCCAGTAAATGAGAGCCTTTGGGGTCAGGCTAAGCAGTGCCGTTTGGTTTCATCTCAGCCTGCCTGCCCCCTTCCTCATGCAGAGCACGCAGCCTCAGCCTCTCGGGCTTCAGCGGTCTGTGACCCCTCGTTTATCAGTCGTGGTTTATTGGTGCATCGCTTGATTGCTCGCTCACGGTGTAAAAGAACACTCCGGACCCATTTTTCTTCCTCTTGTACAAATGCAGTTAAGTGTCCGATTATGAGCACAAGGGTACGCATGCAGCAGTCTCGAGTCGGGACTGCAGTAAAGCTTAGTTTCGCGGTATCGCTCTGATGCACACATGGGGAGTCTCTAAGGAGACATTTCATTGTGTTGTGTGTTATCGAATCTATTGATGTTGGAATGAGAGAGTAACTATTCTTGAGTGTTGTAGGATGGTGTAGGATGAAGTGTTGATCACGTTTCTTGTTCTTCATGAGCTCATTAAAGGTGGGTCTCAGAAAAATTTCTGTAGCTTCATACTGTTGGCCGATGAGAGAAGTTCACCTTCCTCTGGTGTAATAAGTCTTTTGGTTCCAGTTTGTCACTCATGCCCCTAACAGCACCTACATCTGCTCAACCACATAAATAGCTTGTTTGAAATCGGATATTCGAAACATATTAAGATCGTTAAGATGCCAGCATTGCATATGTGTGTCTAACTTGCTTTATAGCTTTAGGAGAGGAAATGTTTAAATGTCTCTGATAAGGATAGATGTTTGTCTCTAATGATGCAGGTTATTAAAATAACGTCAATGTAAGCCATGGGGTATATCTTAGAATTAATAAGTTAGTTTCAACTGTTAAATAGCCAGAACGTAAAAACTTTCTATACTAATTCTATTTTTTTTCATAGTCTATGATTGTGTTGAATAACTTGTGTCATTATAAGGACACATTCAGCTCATTTAATTTTTGGGTTCTGGTTGGATTAGGGTTGCTAGTTTGTTGCCTCTTTGTGAAATTTCTGTGTGTAACTGACATTTAGTAGTAATACTGCAATTACTGAGATTGAGATTCAAAGATTCCTGGCATGCACTGCAATTACAGGTGAATCATAAAGAATGAGTATTGATTTGGAGTGTGTAAAATCTCCTGTTTTTCATCCATCTGCGATATCCTAGCAAGGCCCTTTTGTCACTATATATTTTACTTTATTGACCAACATGTTTTTTTCTGCCCCCTACCCCCCCACCTATTTTTGTTGGACATCAGCCCTTGCATCCCTCCCCAGGGATGTGGCCCCCACCTCTCAGGAAGTGCTGTAACATCGCGCACATTTTCTGTTTTGCTTTTGCATCTTTCTGTCCTTGCTTGGTGTACTTCTCTGACGGGTCCGTTTCTGACTTGGATTGCGAGGGGTGAGGGGGTGTCGTGGCACGTTGTGACCCGTGCAGGCTCTGAAGGTCACGCTCCTGTCCCCTCTGGCTGCCAGCGCCACTGTGATGCGCCCCCACCCCTTCTGAGCTCTCAGGGCAGATAACCTTTAAAGTTTTATAAAATAAAAGTCAACTGAGTTTTATCTACTGTTAGAAAGCAGTAACTGGTTTTATATTAATTTACGTCACTGTTTTATGAAATGAAAGCTGAATAACTTATTTAATTCAGTTGAAAGCGTCGTCTGTTTAATTTTTCGTGGCGTCTGAACAACCAAAGAGACCTAAGCACTGGTCATTTTGATAAGCATTTTTTACTCATGGTGTGTGGATTTACCTCCATAAAATTTGATTAAACTCAACTGGAAATATTTATAGTGACTCCTCAGCATGCTGCTTTTAACATAATTAGTTTAACATAATATGGCTCAGTCTATAGCTCAGTCAAAGCAAAAGGTTAATTAAGAAATGGCCTGTAATTGATGCCTGCATATCCTGAAGCCTGCAAAGATCCTTCCTTCTTTACAAGAAGTGACCTTGACATCTGGCGACCACATGACCTGAATAACGGCATCTCATTGGATGGCAGGAAACTCAAACCCCTGTTGATTCCAAGGCTTGATAAACGCAATTACAAATGTCAAAGTTAGTGGTGGAAGTGGAGGCCCACGCTCTGGAAGAATTTTATTCAGTGATTTATTTCAAAGTTTGACATATATTCACCTTGGTAGCAGCATTTCAGTCTTGCTAGATTTCAGTCTCACCTGTCGTTTTTGAAGGTGACCTGCCGGCTTGCTAGAAACCGTGGAGAAATCTTGAACATTTACCTCATTTTCTCATTTTGGGTCACAGACCTAAGGCTTCTTGGGAGGCAGTTTGGTCAAACTGTGTTTCCTTTCCCCGAATCTCCATTAACACAACCCCAGCTGGAAGCCTTCTAATAACTAATTAGCCAAACCGTTAATATACATCACTTCTGTTAATACCCAGCTGTGCAGTATGTCTTAAGAAAGCCGCATTTGGTTAAGGATGTACCTAGAGGGCGTCATTATATCAGCAGCTAATGTGGCAGATGTGTCATGTGACCGTGTGACTTAACATTAGTGATTCTCTGTATCGATATCTACAGAGTCTGTCTCGTATAATGAGACTGTCTCCTGATTATGGAGCCCTGAAGCCTAACATGGGTGGGCTCCTAATTAATGCAGAGGGTGCAGCGGTTTGCACGATGAATGAAGTCGGGCACACTTACTGCTGCGTTCGCCTGGCTTTTTAGCCTAACGAGGTAAAAAGAGGGCAGGACCACAGTTCGCAAGCAGGCTGACAGCAGACAAGCGAATCCCGTGATGGATGGTTGTCGTGGAGATACCACCAACGATACCACCTTACCCACAAAGCACTGGCCAGCCCCATACTGCTGTTGTGTGTTATGGGGGGGGGCATTCTACCCTGGGGAGCATGTAATGGTTCTCTGAGGGCACTGGAAATCATGAATTTAATCAGTGGGCCGTCTTCAGACCCTGTGACTGTTGGCCAGATGGCCTTGGATGCCTGGCACGCTCTATGACCTCGTCTCAGCCGGCGAAGTGCCCCAGGGGTCACAAGCCAGGTGGTCCTTCCAACACAGAACCCCGCCCCCCCCCCCCCCCCCCCCCCCACTGAGTGCGGCGAGTCCTGGCCATTCATATTTGCAGAAATAAACCACACTTTTCAGATTCTGCTAGCGAGACTGATGCAGCGATGTCACTGCCGTGTGTGTGTGTGTGTGTTTTATAACTTGTGTCTGTCTTCCTCCCCCCCCCCCCAGAATCATGTGAACCCAGCCATCGACTTCACACAGATCCCCCCAGGGATGCTGGCTCTGGACAACATGCTGTACTTCGCCAAACACCATCAGGACGCTTATGTCCGGGTGAGTCCTCCCCACATTCCTCGTGCCACTGAGCTGCCCGCGTCCATCTCCTGTGCCCATTAATCCGTCTCTCGATTGCTGGCATCTTCCGCGTGAGATGAATGAGTTTCATTAGCCTGACCAGTCATCTTCTGCTAAGTGTCAGTGGTGGGGGACTCACCGGGACTGTGACCATGACCGTCCGTCCTACCGAATCCGACTTTGCTTCAAACTGCCAACCCATTCACAGTTGTCCATTTGCAGTCGTCTTTGTGATTACTCAAAAAATTCAATTTGGTATCTGTCAAATACAACGCCCTCTCTCCTTGATGTCTCGCATCCATGTTAATGAGTCCGGTTTGTCATCGTCCTCAACAAAAGTCATAAACGACGTGGCAGATTTTAATGTCCTGTTTCTAGCTGGCGTTTGTTGATACCCAGAACGTTTATAAACCCAGGAGGGTCGTCTCGTATCCGGTCTGTCAGCCGGCTGGCAAGGCATACGTAACCAAATGATGCTAATGTGCAGTGTAGGTTATGCAAATGCCATTCCGCTTTATGGGGGTTTCTCGGACATCATGACCAACTTTAATCAAACTGATGGATTTCCACTTGGAAGCTTTGGTCACTACAGTCGTACACAGTCTACTGACCGGGACCAGCTAGAGGAATGGCAGCAGTACCGTAGAGTAACAACCCTGCGTCTCCATCACCGTGGTTGTTGTTATCCTGTGGTCTGTACAGAGCACTGCATTAAGTCATTAATGTCCTTTCATGTATTTAATCTGGTCGCCCCAGTCTCTCCTGGGTGTCCAGTTAGACGGCTGGTCACAGAGTGAAACACACACACACACACACACACTTGTTCACGATGGTGGCATTTGTCCACAGAGCGCGAGCAGGCAGGACATGAGTTATCCAGCTATCTGAAGATGTGATCCCAGATAGCATACAGGGTGCGATTCTGAAATCCTTGAGGATCTTTGATGTTTCATAGGCTGTCTGTGACCATACCTGTGTTGATGTGACCCTAAAGCTGCATAAAGTTCTCTGTCAAACTGCAGGGTCTCCTGTCCCTTCATGTGTGCGCGTTTCTGTAGCGTCATGTAGCGCTTTATGCCACACGTGCGAGGATCGCCTAGCTGACCCTGCTGACCTCCATCTCCTCGGCAGATCGTCCTAGAGAACAGCAGCCGGGAGGACAAGCATGAGTGTCCATTTGGCCGGAGCAGCATCGAGCTCACCAAAATGCTGTGCGAGATCCTCAAGGTCGGAGAGCTGCGTAAGTGCCCAGCCGAGGTCAGGGCGGACCTCGCTGTGGGGGCTGACGGGGGCCACGGAAATGTCATCATGCTGGTTTGCCTGTATGCATGCGCTTTTACCTAAACATAAAGGGACATAAATTTGCATTTGATACACATGATTTTTTTTTTTTAATGGAGCTGGTCACAGTAAGTATCCTGATGGTCCAACGGCAGAGCCCCCTACAGCCAGTGTACTTGTCCGAAAGACTGCCTAAGTAGTGGATTGATGGGGGCCTGACTCTCAAATATTAGGCCCTCAAATATTCAAGACACTTCCTGTGTGCTGCGAAAACAGCCAAGGTGGAATGTTCCGGAAGGCTAAAAAATATGATAATCCTTCAGTCCAATCTCCTTCAGATTGAAAATGTCTTCCTCCTCCTCCGTACGTACGCCATGACTGCGGATCCCCCCTCTGTGCCAGAGGTCCCCGTTTCCCATACCCCAGGTGGAGCTTTGCGTTCCTGCTTGGCTGTTGGGCCCTCAGAGGCGAGTGCAGTCTGGATGAGTGGAAAGGGGTCTCTCCTGCTACCTCGCCTCACCATTCACCCGTAGGCCTTTGTTGTGGCTGCTACATCCCCCGCAGAGCTGCCTGTCTGAGACACCATGGAGGTAGCAAAATGAATAGATGACCTCCCGCCCCCCCTACAGCACCTTATCTGGAACACCAGTGTTGTGGAGGAAAAGGTCAATCCGTGTCATCCGCCATTTGTAAATGGAGGTGACCCCCTGAGCTGGGAGCTGAAAATAGTGGCTTCCAGCTAAGATGGCTGTCCTCGGTGGCCGGATAGACGGGCTGTTATACTCCATAAGTGCACCGGAGTCAGTCAATAAATAATGAGGCGAGAGTTTCCCCTTTCCGCCTATGTCCGGCTCATCGGCTGGAGTACTCCATGCCTGGGATTTGGTAATATAACCATCTCACAGCCCCACCTGCCCCTCCCTTACTGACACCGGTATCATTTGTGAGAGCATGGGGGGGGACAGATTGTCCCTTTCACAGAGTAAAAAGACATTAACTCTGCCGATTGGCGGTTCAGTCTCCCTCCCTGTCCTCTGTCCTCAGCTGTGCAGGCTGAGGAAATTGACTTCACCCTGACTCATTCAGCTGAAGCTCTGAATTAGACTGACCCCGAGTTAGATAAAGGCGCGCGTTTGCACCCCAGAGACGGGAAAAGTTAATATCACTGTCTGGTGGTGATCAGGGTGCATAGTGTTCAGCTCATGGAGACTGTCCACATTAATTAGAAAAGGGAGAAGAAAGAGAAGCTGCTTCTTGTTCATCTGCATGTGCATGTCTGCTTGTCTGTTGTGGTTATTCGCATTCATGCTAAGTAGCTGGCTAGGAAATGAAACTATCACGCTGTCATAATAACTTATGATTTAACTCCACACAAACACACATCCCTGATGTGACGTGCGGTGGATGTGAAACGGCGGCAACTAACGTGGCCTCTGCTCGCTGGCTGACGTTTAATCTCAGTCCCCCAAACCGGTGTGTGTGGGAATAGCTTTGTGCAGTTTCATCAGAATTATTTTTAATTAGCTGTACGGTTAATAAATCTGAGTGCTGTATTCAGATTAGGTGCGGCAACCTCTGAGAAGGAAGGGCTCAGCAGTTTATAGCGCTGTAGTATTTGCATTTGGTGTAAAATGGCCTCCATGGTTCAGCTTACATTATGAAGCCTGGATTTGCATGCATAAATAATGTGAAATGGCTTCCAGATCAAGCGGCCCGCACATCTTGTTAATGTGTTAAACGCCCCACAGCACTGTATGCACTCTGTAAAAACTGTCCTTTGTTCTCCTCTGTTCAGTCCTCATACGGTGCATTCTTGGTGTGGAGTCCTCCAGCCTGTAGGGGGCGCTTATTTGGTGAAGGAAAGCCAGCAAATCCTGTTCTTGCGGTCTGACGGTGTGCTCTGGCGGTCAGCGGAACTTTCTGCAAGACTGCGTTAAAGTGCCGATCCGTGGAGTCAAGGGGGCAGCGATTTTTACCGGAACGCTGTCTTTCCACGCTGCGCTATAATGGCTGTTAAGTGTCGTATTGGTGGCTTCCGTCCGGAGTGGCTGAACAGAGGGGCGGCAGGGAGGCTGCCGCCGAGGAGGGAATGGAGGCGCTAGCTGCGACTGACCTGTGCCCCTCCCCCGTGTCGTTATGGCAGGGGTTCCAATGTGGGGTAATGAGCCTGATGCTTCCCATGTCCAGGGAAGGGCCTGGCTCTGTACACTGGCTCTGGTCAGCCTGTTGGAAGGGCGTAATTACTGTACTGTGTTGACGCGCTGCAGGCGGGGTTAACGCGGTGTGGCGATTAGTGAGACTGCCTACTTGGTTTGAGCATCCATCGACGTAATGATCTCCTGGAGGGTAGGGGGCGCTAGTCAGCTTCCGAGTGTCAGTATGGTCAGAAACATGGAGACTGAGCGGAGGTGTGTAGCACCTCTCATGGGGACCTGGTCATTGGTCCTGGTGGTGAACAAAGGCGTTCAGACTGGTGAGACAGGCCGCCTGTGAGCGATGGCCACCAACTCCCATTTAACTATAGAATGAGCGAGGGAGCGTTTCTCGGCAGACGGCTGTAGAGAGTAAGAGGCTGATAAAGTATTAATGAGTCTTGGCGGGTGTTTCGGGGCTGCGCTTAATTATGCTCAGCAGTGCGGCCATGTGGGCAAATAGATAGCGCGATGGAAAATTACGGCTTTACTTACAAATCAGTTATGGAAACGGAAAATGAGCGAGGCAGGGAGGTCGGCGGTGCTTTAGAACCGCAAAGTGGGCCTCAAGGAGGCTTCGCGGGTGGGGGCCGACGGGCACGCAGCACCAGGGGATGGCTAATGCACGCTATCGCTCCGGGCCGAAAGTGAGTTAAATGGACCCAAACAGAGGCGCGGTACATTTCTTCATTAAAAAGTAATGCTGGCCTTTAAGAGCAGGCCTCCGCGTTGTCTGTTTGGCAGGGTTGTCTTCGCAGAAATGTATTTGTGGGTGTGAGCACCACCCATCCCACCCCCACCCCCCAGCCTCGAAGCCCATTAGAGCCGTACGAGATGCAGCCATCTGAGGTACCTCCTGAAACGTCCATTTAAGGCTGGCGCTAATGGCATCCCAGGCTCCACACTGACGGATCCAGCTCAGCCCATTTTGAAGCGGCACTCTGACCTGCTGTGAACTCTGCGACTTCCATTCTGCTGCCACATGCGGTTCAACTGTAACCTCATCTCCAGGGTGAGAGGCTGCTGTAATCAGGTTCACCTTATTTCACGTCACGCCCCGACTTAAATCAGTTTAACAATGTGGTGAGTCTGATTCTCCCGCCTCGTGACGTGACTAAATGGAAATGTCCCCAGGTCCTCAGAGAACATTCCAGAAACGTATATAGAAGAGACCAAGCATTGGAGACGGCTTGTGTTTTCGGCGAACGGTTCATGGGATGTTCTGGTCCTGATGGTGAAAAGCGCATCTTCAGGGGATTTTAAACCGACAAGAAGAGCTACTCCACTGTCCGTTTTCCCACCCAAACCTGACAGGTTTACACTGGGCCAGTGCTGTTCCCAAGCTGATTCTTTACTGGGACTCGCTGCTTGAAAACAGCGGGTTGAGCGAGTGTCGCTCAGAATATGTGCCGCTCTCTCATGAAGCACAGTCGGTGTGTTTGGCGTGGTGATAGGGATACGGAGGGAACGCAGACAGAGGAAGCTCGTCGTCTGCTGGACGAGACGCCTCCTTTAGTGTGAAGAAGGGGGTGGAAAATTTCACCGATCACACCAGAGACTCCAGTGTGGGCCCAGAGGTGCTCGGAATAGCAAACGCTTTATGATGTCTCCTACACCATGGTTAGGGGCAAGACGGCAGTTACACAGGCACTGGGTCTGTCCACAGCCAACACATGCCAGTCTCTGTGCTCCCCCCACCCACCTTATTGTCTTAGCTCGTACCCTGATTCAGCACCATAATGAAACCAGCTGGTGGCCTGTAAGTCTTGCGGACTGTAATCCAGAGCCCCCCCCCCGTAAAGGTCGCACAGGTCCCTGAAACCCAAAACCTGGCCATTTTGACTGGAGATAAAAGCTGTCGGCCGCAGTTTGGTGCTTTTCAGTCTGAAAGCTGCTTAATGACCCTGCTGCTTTGAGCCGGCCGGTTTGCACGGCCCCGTAACCGGACCTACCAAGCCCTCCGGCGTCGAGCGCCGCTGCGACACAGTGCCCGGTCCATTACACCGACCGCGGTGGTCCTGTGAGGCGCTTTCAGTGTGATATTCTCAGTGTGATATACTTCCAGCCTGTGATATGTGAAGCAGTCTGGCTTTTTGACACTGTATGTGTGGTGCAGTTACAGGGAGGGAACAGTAGGTGGTGCAGCAGTTATGGAAAGCTGCTGGCTCAGCTCAGAAAAACAGGCCTGCAGCAGGATGCTTTGCTTCCACAAAATATCCAGATGTGTAAGCTGAGAAGTTTAAAAATTGCAATTTTATTAGGAAAAACTTCACTTAAGTAAGCCTTTTATGGTTGTTTGCTGACACATGCTAAAATTTAGTTTGTATCTTTGTAACTCTTCTCCTATAATTGTTATAATTCAAATGTAACTGAATAATTTGTATACTAATATGGATAATATAGTGGCCAGGCAATAACCCCCCCCCAATAATATATTATTTATACCCTGCACAGTGAGAAGCCAGACACAAATGGCCACATTTGGGATATGTCTGTGTTCTGTGTGAACCCACCTCGTTCCTCACCAGCAGTGTTTACGTAACATTAACATACACAGAAGCTAGCACTGCCTTCAAAGTGATAAATTCCCATATGCCTGATAATTATAGCAACGATAATTATATCACTGAAGGTGAGAAGCGCCCAATTTTTATTTTAATGTGATTCTTTTCTGACACCCACCTCTAACGCGCTTACCAGGAACGCGACCTTTGGTTGGATTATGAAAGCGGTGTTTTGTATTTTTTTTTTTTTTATATGACACTGGGGCACAATTTTGGCCAAAACTCGTGTGCAGCCTGCATTTGGAGTCATTCCACGTTACGACATAGACATGAATTAACGTTAATGAAGAGGTGCACGTTAGCGGGACACCTGGCCGGTCAGGGCAGATAGTCGAGCCAAACGGCACATGAGTGATGCTAACGGGTGCGGAGCCAGTCACTCCTTATCATGTTAATCAGCCAGTGTTCCATTCTGCGTCCAGCTGATCTGAAATGGGTCACGTGAGTAACATGACGGACATGAAGGTGGGAGGGGATGCATTTGGTAATGCGACGGCTCAGTGACGTGTTTTAATCTTCAGCTGAAGCTGGAAGCTTCTTCCTAAGTTGGGAAGATTGCGTTTTTGTTTGCAAAAGAAAGCTGAAATCGTACCAAATATCAATGGTTACCAGTCCTGTTAAACAGAAAATAGGTAGGCCAGCCCCCCTTGGCATTGTTGGTACGCTCCAGGAAGGCATTACCCGGTCGAGCTGCAGGACTCCGGAGCGGAGCGCCCTCAACATCACCGTGCTGAGTCACGGTTTAGACTCCCACGAGCATCTAGTCACCGTTTGGGGTGTTATTTGTGCACCGGTCACATGGGCTCATGTCAGCATCAAACAATATGTTCGTTCTTAAGGATTGGGAGGCTCTGCACGCTCGCTAGGCCTCTGCGGGAGACGTTTCCATCAGCCTGATGTATCTGGCCGCATCGTGCTGCTCCGCTAGACGTGGACGTTTAAGAAATTGTTTGGAATTGCAGTGGGCAGAGATGTGCCCCCCCCCCCCCTCGCCTGTTGAGTCATAGTTCAGCGTCTACATGAGGCAAACTGACAGACGCCCGGCTGATTTATTAAAATCCAGCATGTGGTGTTTCTTGAAGATGTGTTGGCCTGATTCCTCGTTGGAGAGAGGCGGGGAAGGAGCACAGAGAAGCGGGGAGTGCTGTGCTGTAGGTCAGGGTACGCACGAGAGTCGCGACTGGCTGATCTTTCCATCTGTCACCATGATTTCGTCCAATCACATTTGTTTATCCAGACCCTGCTCCCGTTCCACTACACCAGCATTTACGGGACGCCCCAAGCTTGCCGGGTTGCTACACGCTGCCATCAGCCAGGCGTGTCTGCGAGCGAGTCCACCCTGCTCAAGATCGACGTCTTCACAAGTGTCCACGCCGAAAAACTGAGAGATGCTCTCTTCTCTGCAAGATGGCAGCTGTTGGCTTTTATCGGCTTGTAGATGAGCCCAGAGCGTTGTGCACATTGCCTGATGATTTCATATATAAAAGATGTGTTAGGTGTTAGTCATGGGCAGAAATGGAGCTAGCTTTGGAATTGGCTCTCGCCAGTGCATCCTGTCCACAGTTATTTATTGTCTCTTGTGTTGCACTGGGCCTGTTTGGAACAGCCCCCCGCCTGGGTAATGATTGAATGCACAGTCGTCTTCCATTCCCGCTTATATAAGGGTAAAATTTAGCATTATGCTCCAGCTGGGAGAAATCGCCATGTCTCCCACCGACTAGTGGGATTTAACAGCCACGCTCGGTGCAGTCCAGACAGGTCTTTTTTAACCCAAAGGGAAAGGAATATGGAACAAATGACACGCCGTAGATGTAGAAATGTTCCAAAGAGGAGGCGCTTTCTGGTTCAGAGCGTTTCTACCCGAGGTGGTGGTGTAGCTTCAGTGTGGGCTATAAGACTGATGTGCATCAGAGACACATCGGCCATTTAAGGTTAACCTGACCTACTGTGTGATATTTCTTCAGCAGTTTAATACATAAATATGCTCAGGTGCCCCTTCCCCCATTTTACGATGATCATTATCTTTCTTCCTACTTCAGCTTGTTAAATCAACCAGTAAACAGTGAGAGTCAACTTGTTTACAGAGGTATAGCTGCTTCACTAATCCCCCCCCCACCTGCACAGTTCTCTTAGCGCGCCGTAAAGCTCTCCTCTGCTTCTTATACCAAGCACCCGCTGCGTAGGATGTTCTAAAGACTGCAACGTCTGAGCCACTAAAATGACCCCAGAGCAATAGCAGGTGGTCACATGGCCTGTGCAGCACGAGAGCAGCACCCCACCATGCCTCGGTCACGTGACACGGCCGCCCGACGTCACCACAGCCCTGCCGACCTCCAGACGGGGGCAGAATTCCCCGGTGGCAGTCTCCCAGGATGCACTGCGTGCCCCGGACAGTCTCCGCTGGAGGAACGGTGGCAGCCATAGCCAAGAATTAATTATAATTAGGCTGACACCTTTCACCACACATTCGTCATGCCGTTTGGCTTCAAGGTGACTCTGGTGCAGGTCTTGTTCATCTGCCCTCCCCCTTGGGCCTTGGCTCCGCCGGGATCTGACAGCCGTCACGAGCATTTCTTGGGACTTGCCCCCTCCCGGCATAACTGAGTGCACTTGGATGGCCTTGGCTGAGGTTGGCTTCATCAGTGTGTGAACACGGCAGGCCAGTATGCGCAGACGTGATGCAGTTTGGGCACGGGGTGGAGAGAGGAGGTTTCATCTACCACGAGCGAGTAAAACCTTCACGCAAACGTGGTTTATGAGCCGGACGAAGCGTGAAAAGCTTATGCGTTTCATTGTCTCTGCATTATAAGCGAGATAGGCTTGCGTTTTATTTACAAAGCAATATATTTAATCGGGCTCATAACTTAATATTGTTTGATAAAAAATATTTGCGAAGCCTTTATTTAACTCTGTCATTAAAAAAAATAAATGAATACTAGCCTGGGATTTATATGGATGGTCCCATATTGCACGGAACTGAATTCAATTATAAATAAATTTTCTAATGTATGTGAAATGAAGTTATGTAAATGGAATATTGTGACCGTGCTTTTGGTGGTGCAATGTAACAGACGTCTCGCCGTAAAAAAGAGTTAAATTAACTGCTTGGGAATAAGCATAGTTAGACTGTTTATAAGAACATTGATTATAGAGAAGGACAAATTATGTTTAGAGCTTTAAAACCCATGCAATACTAATGGTAAATTCTGGAGAATAGCTCATTTTCATGTTTTCTGACTATCTGTTGTAATTATTCAGCATACGGGAGGCTACGTGAGCCTCCTGGTCTCCCATGTCAAAGGACCGTCAAAAGGGGTCCAACCCCCTACCCGTAACTCTCTGACAGATGGCAAAAGATCCGCAAAGATGGCGCTTGATTGAGTGGCGCCTGACCAATGGCGCCTGGCCATGGAAATGTGACATGGCTCTCTGACTGCTTCTTAGATGAGAAGCAGTCTGGGGTCGGATTCGGTGCGTGTGCTGACAGCTCCAAGCTGCTAAACCTGGCCAGGTTCATTAATTGCAGCCTAGAGAGGGAGGCTGATGGGAGCTGGAGTCCCGAGCCTGCTAAACCTGGCCAGGTTCATTAATTACAGCCTAGAAAGGGGGCTGATGGGAGCTGGAGTCCCAAGCCTTCTAAGCATGTGTTGCTTCCATATGCTTTGTGGACGACCCTTATTCCCATTAAACCGAGCCCCTCTCTGGTTCTGTGTTTTTTATACATTGGATCAGTCCAAGATTCATGCTGTGTGTTGTGATGGTACCACTAAGGCGGTATAAAAGCTCTTGTATTTGTTTGTGATGCGTACTAAACCGCCCTGGCTTCTAGCTCAGCGTGTCACAATTGGCCTCAGTGAGGGTATGATCTTACAGATTAAGACCCCGGTTTCTTTGTACGTCAAATCCTTATTTTACACCCTCTGGCTATGCCTGTATCACCTGGTAAATGAACGCTTCCAACCTTCCCCGGGCACTCAGAACCCGAGAATCGGTTCTCAACTTGGTCTCAGTACTCCCTGCAGATGGTGCCGGTTTGGACTTGTTATTTCTGTCAAGTAGAGTGGGTGTCTGGGCTGATCGTGTCTGTGCAAATGAAGGCCCCGGTTGCTTGCAGGCTTGGTGTCATTGTGACCCAGGCGATTTTGCCCTGGTGCCGTAGTCTGTACCTATAGCTGTTATATACCCAAATAATACCTTATGTGACTTTTTGTCGAGACTCCTTTCAGTCCGTGGGTCACGGCATCTTCTTTGACGTTTAACACAGGTGTGTAATTAATCTTCGACATCAAACTCGCTTCAGCTGTGCTTTTCCTTTGCCGTACCTGTAATGGGTGATAATTATAACAGGTTTGTAGGCGGTTAATACTATGGTAACTTTTGAGAAATAACAAATTTGCGAGCTTGATTGTGTTGTAATGTGCAGTAATTCCCATGACAGCTGGTCAAAGGTGTTTTTCCTTTTAGTTTGAAGAAACGATGCTGGTATTCATAGACTGCGGTACTGGGGTGGGGGGGTAACTCTAGCAGCAACATTAAGAATGCAGTGCATGAATTAAGAATTCAGTGATGAACAATGCAGGCTTATAATACTTGATTAATGAAAGCCTGAATTATATCCCTGTTCCTTAAAACAAATGCTATATCTTTTTTCCTCAAGAGCAAACGGACAAGTGGAAATAATTTTCATTCCCTCCCGTTCAGATGTGTTCCATTAGAATGATTGTTAGGCTCCGTAGTAGAAAAATTTATCAGACGTCTTGTCAAACATTTGTTTTAGTGGGGAACAGGTAATGCTCTCTCATGAGACATGCCATTAGTTTTCTCACACCTCTGTGCGGTGTGCTTTTCTCATAGTCTATAAAAATATATTTGATAACAAACATTGTTGATTTGCTAATGCAGCAAATGTCTGGAGTGAGGCGTTTGCTTTATTGTCTCCAGACGGCGCCTGTCATGCGCGTCTTCAGGTAAATGCTTATTTTAGAAGGTCCCAGTTTCCAGAGAGCTTGTCTCCTGCTACGGCGAGAGCATGAGGTTGTGGGTGGGGACACCGGATGAACCTTGACCTGCACATTCGCACGTTCCTGTAGATGCGGTGGGGGAGCATCAGATTTCCAGAAATCACGCCGGTGCCTTTTCCCCTCAATGGTGATGCTTGTACATTCACCCGCTCTTCCGGTTGTGAGGGGATGCTTAACGCACCGTGTAACGTAACAATCAGAAACGGCCGTGTTTTGGGGGGAGAAAACGTCACCGTCAAAAAACGCTGGAGTGCGTTAAGCGGTACGTGGCTAGGAGACAGATGCCTGCAGCAGAGGGATAATTAAAGCTGCGACAGGTTCACAGCTGACTGTGCGAAGCTGGGCTGGCGCTCACTAACGTTAAAGGGCCACTCTGCTCGACTGACAAACTGTGTTACGGCTGCGTGACTCTCATACCTCTTCCCATGTCTCCCCTCTGACCATAGCCAGCGAGAATTGCCGTGACTTCCATCCCATGTTCTTCACCCACGACCGCGCCTTTGAGGAATTCTTCTGCATCTGCATTCAGCTGCTCAACAAGACCTGGAAGGAGATGAGGGCTACATCTGAGGACTTCAACAAGGTAAGCAAGCGGAAGCGCCTGTGCCTGATTTGGTGCTTTTGGCCGACCGATAATATCAGCCGGGATCATTTTCCCCGTTATTAACGGTCGAGGGGTGGTACCCACGTTGCAGGTTACGTAAACCGACGAGGAAAGAGCGAGATTGCGGAAAGCTAATATTTAATTGGCGTACGTCAGTCCTGGAGGCCTCCTCTTAACAGTGAACCGAGTGAAATCCACATTATAGACGTGCTGCGTGTCGTCTGTTGTTACATAGAACTGTGGAAAAAATAGCTCGAAGGTGACATTAATCGGAAAAGGAGCTCATTCAGCAAACTGTAACCCCAGTTCTGTTCTTGTTATGTAGCTTTATTTATAGCTTGTGGTGAAGAGAGATGACAAATTAAAGGTTGTCTCGGTGTCGCGCAGTGTTGTCGGCTTAATCGTGTTTCACATCCATGTCAGTGCTACTTTCTGAACACGCTGGACCCTGTTGGAGGGAAAAGCCCAGAGGCACAGTGGCCTCTGGCTGTCTGAGTGTGAGGCTGACTGGAAGGCTATGAGAATTAGGATGTTTTCCATTCTGTTTTTGGGACCGGCTGTTGGGCCTTAGTGTGGCAGGTCTGAGTCCTCACGGGTGTAACCAAACTTTCCTTTCGGTAAGCCCATCCCATGTCCCAGTGATAAGTACAAAGTGTACACATTTAAAGATACATACTGGGGGTGTTGTTGAACATTTGACTGTTGACTTGGTGGGTCTCTAAACACCCTGTGTGCCCTGGTGACCCCTGTCACACCTGACAACCCTGCTGAGATCCATACAGTTGGCCTGCATATGGTACCAATCTTCATGGCGCTGTGTGTCCCACGTGAATGGAATGGGGTGTGTATGAATGCGGAAATGCTTCCACGTCTTGTGGTGGTGCTGTACCCTCTGGGGGGGGGGCTTTTTCAGCCATTTCAGCTGTTTTTCTCTAAGACAGATAATTAAATGGATTCTGCAGAAGATGGGTTCCTCCTGTCTTGCTCAGCACAGGGTCTCGTAGAGTCAGCTGCAACGTGCGGTAAACAATTTCTCATCTAATGAACCTTTAAAAGTCGCAGTCTTGCTAAGGTTTTGCAGGCTGTCTGGAAGGAGATGGATGGAGATGGATGGAGATGTCCGCACTGTTTTGTCTAGGTGATCTCGGACAGATGGAGGAGCTCATAGCTCAGATCTGGGTCAGTCACTGCGGACGTTGTGTGCATGTCTCACGGGGAGCTAATGGTGCAGCCGGAAACCTGGTGCGGGGTTTGTGGGGGGGGGGGGGGGGGGGCTGCTAGTGAACTTGTTGTTGAGAGCCTGGACCTCCTGGAAGCTGGAGGGAATGTCCATATGTCCACAGAATGATGGGTAGGCCCTGGCCTGGAGACAGCTGGATGAAATTGCAAAGAGGGATGGAGTCAAGTGACATTTTATGGGGGAGTGGAGGGGTGTGGAGGCCGGTGTGGATGACCTGCCTTCTCCGGGGTGGGGGGCAGGGCATGTGGGTTATGATACTTTTCAGAAGTGCTCCCTGCCTGCCTACACTTGCCTGCAATACCTTTTTGTTACAGTTTGCAGACTGAGGTGTTTTCTCAAATCGCAAGCCGGGTATTTCGACCTTGGATAAATAAGCACGTGTGAGCCCTTGTCGTCCTCTGCGCTGAAGTCTGTCCCAGGTGCGTTCATCATCCCGCCAAGACTCTGCAGTTCCAGATACGGTGGCACTGTTTAATATTTCAGACTAGCTCCACCTGTCTCTCGTCTCTGGCGAGGTCTCGCCCTGCCTTGGCTCCTGTCCCCCGCCATCTGGAAAACCGTAATTATGGCCGTTCCATTTCCACCCCTTAACAGCTACTGTCACACTCCGGAGTGGCCACTGGAAGGCAGCTCTTCTGCAGTGACGTGGATTCTGGGTAATGGCCCTTGGCAGACACCAAGATCTCATGGCAGTGAGCTACATTTGGCTGAATGGGCAGGTTTTTTATGTGTTATGTTAAGATGGTTATTGCAGCTTGGCTTGGGTGCTGGGCTTTTTCCTGTTTGATTCTTAATCATAAGATAATTCATATTTCAGGCCTGGGTACTTTGGAAGTTGCCATGGTCACTGACTGCAAAGGGGGAGGGTGTGGTTTATTCTCTAATAGGTCACAGTTTTCTCTTATTAAAATCTAATGGGATATAAACGTCATGATACACCAGTGAATGTGACTGTAAGCTACATAAAAGGAACTAATAAATGTAATATCTGTAGATATGAAAGTGCCCATTTCATAGTTCAGCATCAGAAATGAATAAATCAGCCTCCAATCATATTTCACTTGACAGCATTTGGTCCTCGAGTCATAAACCTGTTTGCTTCAAAGGCTGCCCTCGGAGGAACATTTTATGAAATTGATTCATGTAAATGCCTGCTCTACACCACAGTGTCAGGCATAAGGTGAGAGGGGAAATGTTTGTACGTTTCAGCAATAGCGGCAGTCAGAATATGGGGCCCCAGTGGGCGGGTTCATCCTGTCATCTGTCACTGACTGGTTTTCCACACTCAGCATTTATGTCTATGGGATCCTGTCGAGAAATCGCTAGAGCAGAAGTGATACTAATAATAGAGATCAGAATAATCATTCCAGAAATGAAGTGTGAGGGAATTTGACAGTGGGAGGGGGGATGAACGTTAGTTAAGCTGACTTCGTTTTAAGCTGTAGTTACCACAGTGGGCATTTCAGGTATACACCTCCCACTTACCACTCGTACCGGGGACCGGGTTGGCCTGTAGCGCACCTCTCTTGCCGTGGCCGTCTGCACGACCTCCATTTCCCGAGCCCCTCGGCTCCATCGTTCCTCTGACCCCGTGAGCCTTCTGCTCAGCCCACCTCAGCATGTGAACGCGAGAGTGTAGCCCGGTCCGTTTTACGATGTGCCGCGGAGAAAAAGCAAAAGGAGCATTTGCTTGCCGCTGCCGCCGCTCTCTCCTGCAAATCTGCCGGGCAGCACTTAATCTGGTCTCCATGGATACCGCATCCTAATCACTGCTCCACTGCCTCGGAGACGGCAGTTGGTGGGTCGCTCTCGCGCCTGATGGGGCTGCCCTGCCTATCTCACCAGGAAGCAGGCTGCCACCCTTCCACACAAGCACGGGCTGCCTCTCCACGTTCTGGCTCGGTGACAGTGATCTAGTAGTGCTTTTAGGCTGCCTGCCTACCTCCAAACACCCCCACCCCCTGTCCCCCATCTTCCTCTAGCTCCACCCCCCGTGTGTCAGTGCGCCGCCGCGATTGGCCAGCCTTGCTGCGTCGGCCGGCCAATAGAGCGGTGGCAGCCTGGATAAACATAAGCGGAGCTGTGTGCTTATTTTCCTGGGCTTGTATCGTATTCCGACATCAGGAGCGCGGGGCGTGTTCGGCACATGGCCGCGCTCAAAGCCGCGTTCATTAGCGAGCTTCTGCCTGGGACCATCTGCTGCCTGCTCTGCACTCATCTCGCCCAGCCTCGCCTCTCAGACGATCAGCCCCAGCCCCCATTGTCTGCGGTGCTCACCCCTAGACATGTGATTACTGGAGCGACAAGGGGGGGGAACATGGATGTGGCGATTGCGTGTAAGTAGATTAGGCGTTTTATTGAGATATGTGGTGGTGGGGTGGGGGGCTGGGGGCGGCTAACGATGGTCGTTTCATTAGGCTTTATTGTTGCAGCTCGGATTGAGCGCGCGGGTCAGGGGGAGGGTGGCGTTCAGGTCTGGCCAGATGCTGAGGTTTCCAAGCTTTTGACTGAGCAACCGCCTTTATTCACAGACGCAGTTTAAAATGCTGTGTGTGTGTGTGGCGCTCTGCCTTCCTGGTAGCGGCGGCTGCCCCAGCGTGCACCACATCCTCTTTGTTTACCCCCATTCCCGGAGCTCCATTTGCCTTAAAGGTTAAGAGCATCTTTCTGTGCTACTCAAACCATAGGGCTGCCTATTTTTTATCAAATTGCTTTTTATATAGTGATTCAACAAATATGTAAAAAAAAATAAAAATCTGCACTGGTGTAAATTCCGTCATTTTTTTTTTTCGCCATTCCTGGCAACAATATGATCATCAGGAAACAGGTTGGCTCGCATATCATTCACTCTCTCGACTATCTCTGAACGCCACTCGTGGCTCCGGGGTCATTTGGACCACAGGGGCTTTGGTCCGAACAGGCTCTGTCCCTGCGTCTCTGTCCGTCAGCCTGCACGCGGTGCTGCCGGAGGCTTGCAACCGAAGGCAGCTTCGGTCGGATTGGCTCCGCGCGGACGCTGGCCACGGCCGCGGGCAGCTCATTCCTTATTCCATGCAGGTCCATCCCTCTGCTGCGGTGGAGTCAACTGATCTATTTATATATTCCTCAGCCTGAATCGGCTTTTTTATTTGTTATTCTCCCGGAACGGATCAGTGCATCTTTGGAAAAACCCGGAGAACTGAGGTCCTGCCTCTAGCAGAGAGTGCTTGGTCGTAAATGTGTGTGTGTGTGTGTGTGTGTGTGTGTGTGTGTGTGTGTGTGTGTGTGTGTGTGTGTGTGTGTGTGTGTGTGTGTGTTTCGGAGTCCAACAGTACTGATCTGTTCATCTTGTTTTGATAGAGAATCTCTTTCCAACAGTAATGGAGAAGCATTGTTTTCAGAGGTTGTTGGTAATCAGGGGGCCATTTGTGTATTTCTATATTTTCTACATGCATTAAGAAAATGTTACATTTTAATTGCTGATCTGTCATTGTATGTGAAATCAAAAATAGTGGTTGGAAAGCACAAACATTGGTGTTATATCGTCTAAAATTAGCTTTCCTATGGAAATGCTGCTTTGAGTCTGGGGTTTTCCTGACGGGAGCCTTTGTTCATGACCTGTCGGCTCGGCCTTCCGCCCGGGTGTGCTGTCACCATACCGTCAGTCATGCAAGACCCCGGATTACCATTTTAATCCATGACATTCACACATCTCTGTATTCCCATATGCTTGATGCACATTAAGATGACCCTCAGTCTGCTTTTCATTCAGTCAGACGAGCAAAGTAATTGCAATTTAATTGCGATGCGGCACCAGGGGACATTATTCCGGACACAAGTGGCTACTTTCTGACCCGGACTGGAAGCCGCCTTTGCTGCCTTGAGGCTGTGTTTTACCCGAAATGGTTTCAGCCTCACACACACAGGTGAAGGGTGAAATCTGGGTCACTGGGGACACGTAGAAAGCCGTTGTGTTCTTAAGCAAAGCATTTATTTTTTTTTCCCCGCCCCTGTGGACCACTGTTCTGAACGGCTGCGGTACACACATCCTGTTCTGTGTAGTCAAGCTCATCAGCGCTCAATTAAACTAACAGCTATGCTAATTGAACCAATCTGTCCTCCCACATCAGTACTCAGGCTGTTAGCCGCTTAAAGAGCAATGGGGAAGACTGCTACATCCCTTCAGGACCGACTAGGGCCAAGAACCGATAAGCCATATCGCATACCCATTTACATAGCCATTCATTTTCCCTGACCTGATCTTGAGAAATGGATTTATGGCTGGTTGTTTCCATTTACTGTTTTACATCTGGTGGCCAATGGCATGTATTTTATGAGCCTCAGGTCTTTCACTTGAGGGTCATGAACGACAAACTGTCGCAAATTTAATTTTAATTGCAGGTTGGCCTGGGATCTGATTGTGTAGAATGTGATTGTATGTCCAAAGAGCTTGTACCAGAACCTTGACTATCTCACCACTGGATCGGGTAGATTTCCATCCACTTTGTCTACAGTGCCAGAGAGATACAGGATATTTGCCACCTGGATGCTCGGTTTCTCAGACAAGGAGCACAAACTTCCTCGCTGACGAGCAATAAAGCAAGAAATTAACATCTGTAATTCTGATTTTCAGATGTAGCGCTTTCTTGAATCGCGCTTGGCGCCACCTACTGGTAGCTTGTCAGCTCCTGTACCGGTAATTGGCTCTCCATGCCAAGCCGAGTCACTCGGTCAGTCTGCCTCGCAAGCAGACCTGCAGGGGGTTATTAGCTAAGAGCAGCGCGTCAATCTGTCGGGCCCTTGTTATGTCCCAAATTCTGGTTACTAGGAGGTAATCGTCAGCACATTCTGGTTGCCAGGCAACCGAGCCTCCAACCTCATGTCCACCTGTGTTATGGTTAAAGCTCACTATGCCTTGAGTGAGGAGAGGGTTAGTAGATGCGGTGATGGTTTTCTGGTTCAGCTAGCAGAACATTAACAGGTAATAATGACCATGCAGTCATGCACTAGAGCTACAGTTGCCGGTGTGATAGTCGGTATCTGGAGGCCAGCTCGGCAAACTGCAATGTAAATAACGAATCAATGTTAGCCGTGTCAGAATTGGCAGCCTTTCTGCAGCCTGTGGATGACGAAATTGCCTCTAACTGCCATTATCGTAGACCTCCTGCCTTTATACAAGGTTAATTAGCACCTGACATTGTAAAATATTTACCGAGTAGGTATGTGGGGCAGTGACTCAACATTTGATGGGCTCTGAAGTAGCCTAAAGGACAGCAGATGGGACACATTGAAGGAGAAGTCAGAGTAACGTCAGATTATAATGAGCACGGCGTGAATGTTCTGAGCACCCTCAGACCTGAACTTCACTGCCTTGGGTTTGCCTGCACTTTCCATGTTAAATAATTCATCTTGCATTCAAATTCTGCGGTTAGCTACAGTCACCGGTGAGGTTTAGAGATGCACCACGGGGAGAATTGACGTTGACAAATGACATTTGTTTTTTCACTTGACATGGCAAAGGCCAACTGAAAGGTATCAGATATACTGGTCTCTGAGTTCATAGCTTGAAGAGGCTGTCACTGTGAAATCGAAGGGCTGTGCCTTTGAGCTGCATGTCTCTGGGACACCATGCTGATTCCATCGTCGGCCAGCTTTCATCCAATTATTGGGCTTGGTGAGCAGTATAAATTTGAACTGGAATTTATGATTGTATCCTCTTCATTGCTCATTCTCTACTCATGCAAGGCCCTTTGTAGAGAGACGGTGTGGGTAGTGCAGTGAAGGGTGGGACCAGAGAGGGCAGCGCCCACTGATCTGTGCACACGGCTGTGGTCTCTTGCCTGTAGCTCCGCCCTCGCAGTTCATCCCAGTTAGGCATTAAATACTCCTCCTGGTCGTTACTGGCTGCTCTGTCGTTCCCTCTAAGAAGCGTTCTCAAGCCTCCCACTCCCCAACCCAGCGGCTCCCACCCCGTCTAAGCTTCAAAGCACCGAGGGGGTGTAAAAGGCTCGGCATGGTCCTGACTGCGTTGGGGGTTGCTTTTGGGAACAACTGCTGATCTGAATGTTGGGAAAAATGTCCTGTGGAGGTTTGAATGTAGCTGGTGGTTATTAGGCAACTGTGCCGTCCTTCCATGAGAGAGATGCGTGCCGTAGATGACCATCCCCATAAACCCCAATGACTTTCTGATCTCTACATCTCCTCACCCTCCCTTACTGTACTACTATGTGTACCTGTTGCATAAATAGTCCGCGACACAAGTTTACGCTCCGAACCGAGTTTAATAACCATTCATTTAATATGCATGAGTACTATTGCATTTTAATGAAACTGTATTAACCCTACATCATCTATGGTGGCTGCAAGATCTAAGGTTGCTTGTGTATTTGAGACATGGCCACTGTCTCAGGGCTGTGGTGGCATACATTTAAAGATGCATCTTAGTGGTTTCCTCCTTCTGTCGCTCCCACCCGCAAAGCCATCGATGGCTCCCTGAGGGTACCTCACACTACGATAGCGTTGCATTAATTATTCACGGGCAGCTCTGCGCACGAGCTCCGTGGGAGTCGTCCAGCGGGGTCGGGATGGCCGGCAGTCAATGGGAGTGGTGCGAGTGGAAAGGCAGTAATTAAAGGAGTCTGGTTGTGTGAAGAAAGCAGCATCCCCTGCTGAGAGAACCCAGATCACGTCTCTCAATTTTATGCGTTTTGTCCGTAATGTTTGCTACAATCTTTCCTGGCAACTGCTGTGTTTTTAATCCACATACAGAGGAAGTCGGTTATTGTCAGCCATCATCTGGTGGGTCTGTTTATAAAGGAATTTCGTCCACCTCTAGACTTTTTTCCAAAAATAAGTAAATATCTGGTTTTGAAGAGTCCGAGCCTTACAGAGCATTGCTCTGCTGGTCGGAATTCAAATGCCGCTGGTCGGCGCTCCGCGCCGGCGTGCCTTTGATCAACGAGGGACCTGCGGCAAGTGGGCTGGATGAGTCTCTACTCTCCTGCCTTCAGACTGAGCACGGCGACACCCGGTGCCGTCGTCTGGATCGAAGACGTCGCTGACGGATTCTGCCAGAGGATTCGCTTTGTTAGCTGGGCCAGGGGAAAGGAATCGCCCGTCAAACCCTGAAGAGGCATGTCTGTAAGGGTGGGAAGAGGGGAAAAGCAGGCCGACAGCAGAGGAGGGAGTGAACAAACGGAGCGACTGCGTTTTTATTAATAGCTCCGTGTGTTTGGAGCCTCAGCGGTGTCTACGGCTGCAGTCTACAGGAGGCATGATGACGTCTGCACTATTCACTGCTCCGTATGTGAGGGAGGGGAACGTCTTTCAAGCTTGTGGGCCGTTATTTACATAATACAGTGAATGATACCTCGAAGCGCCCGGGGAGGGGATATAAGGCTTCATTATGGAGCTGTCCAGGGTATCGAGCCTCCTGCTCTGATAGATAAGGGAGAGGTTGTGACTGTGTCTGGGGACATAAATCTGCTCATGGCCCAAAGGTCCACTCAGCTGTGGAAGCCTGGTAGGAGGCCTCACTCAGTACGGCAAAAGCAGGGGAATTGCCGGGATTGGGATCCTGGAAGGAGTTGGGAGGGGGGCGTCTTGGTTACTGACACCACCTTTTCTACTGGAGCGTGACGCAAACCACATTGATTAATCCTCAGAGTCCCGGCAATAATCACCCAGTCAAGCATCTTCTGATGAAAGCGTGTTCCGTCATTCGTGTAACCGAAGTGATGCGCGGTGAGTCTGGTGCTGTGCTGAGTGGGAATGGTGGAATGATTCTGAGCTGGACCAGCCCATTCTCCATGTGAGGGGGGGGGGGTTAAGGACCAAGACCAGACATGTCTTGCAAACTGCAGAATGAACCAATTCGGAGAGCTACGGCAACAGACAAAGGCCCCCAGTTGCCTTTCAGGGGGCTTAACAGGCCTGCATAGGCTTGGAGCCCAGGATTGGCTGAACCGCCTATGAAGAGAGAAAGCAGTGTCCTATCCAGTGGATACACCCTCGCCAGGCGTGGGGTGTGACAGTGTCCTGTCCAGTGGATACACCCTCGCCAGGCGTGGGGTGTGACAGTGTCCTGTCCAGTGGATACACCCTCGCCAGGCGTGGGGTGTGACAGTGTCCTTTTACTCAGGGGATGGAGCCCCCTCTTCCAACAGCAGCTTAAAGCTAAGTGCTGTTTAAACATGAAAGTGCGTTTGTTTCACCTTATAATAAACTAGAGATAATTCTGTGTTTACGCAGAATAAATTGTGTGTAGCGTGTCGGTTAATAGCTGTAATGATGCTTTATGCTAAATGGCACTGCAGAAACGGGTCTCTTTCAGGTTGTTGTCCTCCGTCCTCCACAGTTAAAAGTGAGAGGGGATGAAGTCAGCACTGCCATAAATCTGCCCTGCCTTTGGCACCAAGTTTAAATTACTCAGTTGATTTATACAGACACATTTTAATCCATATATATCCATCCATGCCTCATTATTCTTGGGCGGGGGGGGGGGGGTGTCAGGAGCCTATTTCAGAGAGCTCAGGGCAGGGCTGTAGTATACATCCTGGGGGGGCACTATTCCACCACAGGGCAGCAGCACATTCTCAGCAATTTCGAAACGCCAGTTAAGCCAACTGCCTAAAAGTATTTTGGACTGCAGGAGGAAACTGAAGTCCTTGGAGTAAACCTACATCACACGAGTCGAACCCCAAACCCTGGAGGTGTGAGACAACAGTATTTGCGAAATGCTGTGCTCGCTGTCTTATCTCTCTCTCTCTCTACACACACACACACACATATATATATATAAAACAGAGTAATGAATGTTCACATGCTGCTTTTAAAATAGAACGGCCGTGACTGGGATCTCAAGCCCGTGTTTCAGCTTGTTTAATTGCCCATCGCCTGTTGTTTTTCGTCCTGGTTTGGTCTCTGTCCTCTTTGTTGCGGAGCCTCTGCTGAGCTTCCCTCGGAAGCACGGGGCGCCAAGCCTCGCTCCACATGGGATAAATGCAAAGCCGCCAAGAGTCAAGCTCCGCGCCACTCTTTCATTTGTTTGCATTAGGCCTCGCCAGACAAGAGCAAGGATTTTTAAAGTCTTACGGCCTTGAGCAGAGACGTCACGGGTTCGTCTTTTTAATGTCCGAACGCGGCATTCTCGGGACGCCAACCAGTGGCGGGTGTGCAGCGTAATCCATGACTCGAGTGGGGCTGCATATCATCTCTTGAGTATACAACTACGCCTCCCCCCCCCCCCCCCCCCCGGTCCATGTGGGCTCCACAGTGCCACACAGTGCATATTGATGAAGCTGGGAATTATGGGAG
The DNA here is from genome assembly GCF_023856365.1 of Brienomyrus brachyistius. NCBI lineage: Eukaryota > Metazoa > Chordata > Actinopteri > Osteoglossiformes > Mormyridae > Brienomyrus > Brienomyrus brachyistius. The sequence goes on along the minus strand of NC_064555.1, from coordinate 8,832,831 downwards.
ATGGCAGCTTGTATCCCTAGTATGGCTTAGAGGGCAGAAGCAAATACCTGCTTTATTTTTTCTTACTGATGAACCCTGCTCCCCATTTTCTTTTTCCCGATCTTGCTTGTCTGGATTTTCATTCATTTTTTCCTTCTGTGCAGCGCATGAAATGTCTTCCTAAGAAGATTTGTGCCCTGTGTTCCAAGTCCCGTATGTTCACAGCACATTTCTATAGAGTGGCATGTTTGCGTTGCAACCCTATCCCCATCCATGATCGGAGCAGGTTATTTACAGTTTTCTTAACAGAACTGGGGTCTTTCGGGGTGTTAATGGTTCCATTAGCCCATTCAGGCTTCCAGGTCCACAAATCATCCAGTTCGCACATCACAATGGTGCTTCTGGGTATGACATTTTTGATAGGTCTGTGGGGGTCACATGGTGACCAAAAAAAGTAATTTCCATGCGCGAATAGTGTATTGGGCTGGAGATATATCTTTCCTGGCCATCTTATCTTCAGCTGGATTTGTAAATAGTACGGAACAAATGAGCCTTTTCGCCGTGACATATGCTATCTTCACTTTATCCATAATATACACCTGCTAGTTTGACCAGTTCAAGTTTTGAGAGTTGGGGCCTCGAAATAGAGTTGCAGTGCTTCGCACCAGCTAAGCATTAGTTCGATCATAAGGTTGGGTGTAAAGTCCACCTTAAATCATTCATCAAAACTACCTAGTTTGACACTAGCTTCGCGTTTGTCGTTTCCACCACTGCTACCTAAGTTACATAATAGCAAGTAGCTATTAAATAAAAATATTGCCGCTCTGAGTGATGTTTCACCATGAATAACCAATCAGTATTACAGTCTGATATTACCAGAACCAACTTGCTGTTACACGTTTTTGTTGAGTTTGGATTATACATAGCTACTGATTTGTTTTTCTGTATTTGTGAGAACTGCTTAAAAGAGAGCTGTAATGAAATCCATAATGTGCTGCGTATGGTGCAGTGTAAGAAGTGCATTCAGATCACAAAACTCACAGTCCTGCTCATATCACGGTATCTGAGTCACAGATCGGATCATTTTTTGGGCCAGCGAAGAAAAGACGTATAAATTTGCTTTCCATTTATTACTTAAATAACTGAAAACGCTCAAAGCAAGGAACTTTGAACATGACCATTTACGTGAACACAAAACTGCCTTTTCTGTATTTTTGCATCGGAAGAAAGTCCATAGAGGACATACATCACCTCTTTCTGTCTTATTTTGGGGTTACAACTTTTTTCGTGATCTCAACAGAGCCAAAGTTGCGATCTGAAGATCATAAAATAATAAGAGTTGGGCTGATCCATATTTTCCCAGTTATGATCTGATTCTGATACTCAACTGCCAATATATCGATACAGATTCCAATACAAGAGCTTTTTACTTTAATATTTTAATATAAATTATAAATAGTATTCACAACATACTGTTCTACCCCATTTGTACATCTTGTTTTAAATGTTATTGAGGCATTTGCAGTTCAATTTAAATAAATTCCAAGCGAGGATACGCAAATGTCAAATGTTTAAAATGCCCCACAATTTTTCTCCCACTGGCAACAGCGTCACGTACACTTTACTGCGCTCGCAACCCCTCCTGTATCACAAGTTATAGCAAGTGTGCAAAACAGCCCAAACCATCCACTGCTTTTTTTCATATTACTCCCGTTGACTTGCATAATTGTGTGTGCTTCGTTTAGTGGGATTTTCCACTAAACGTTACTCCCACCTCTAAAAACTTTGTTCTTTCAAAGGCTGCAGAACGCTGCATTCCTTGTTGCTGTTAAAAGCGCAAAATACTTCCAGGTCATCATCCTCATATCTGATATTATGTTCCTCGTACTGCGAAGGGTATGCGTATGACGTCACAGCAGGCGGAAGTCACTGCGCTCACACCTACTGAGTAGAAAAAAGACTGAATAGCAACGTTGGCGTTCAACTTGAATGCCGCAAAACACATTTAAAGTGGGAAAGGGCTGTCGTGCGATTGATTGAACAAACATGAAATAAAAGTTATCCTTTTAGAGACTGCCAAAAATTAAATTAGTTTCTGAGGTGGATCAGTCAAATATGGCCAATACCTGATCCATCAGATAGGTCTGGGTAGGCTCCGATACCGAATATCAGATCTCTACAAACTAAAAATGCCGCTAAAAATGGCATGGCTATCATGTCATTGCATCCGTGCAGTTTTTGTTGTGTTCTCGCCAAAAATCTAAAATTCCCTGTGTCCTACACACAGGTGGGGGAATCTCTCTAGCTGTGAGAAATAATTTTAAATTTATTAAGTGACTGCAGCAATAAAACTATTTTGCACTATCACAGTTAAATTTTGCAGTTAATCCGCGGTTCACTTATGGGAATGGGGATCTGTACGGATCAACCAGGGTCTGTTATACTGCTAGCTAGTATGTCTATCAAATTTGTGCTACAGTTAGACATTTATTGTAGGCGCTTGACAGTCATTCTGCTACATTTGCTTGAGAAATACAAACAGGGTTCACGGGAAACAAACAATGGTAAGGCAAACGTCTTTCTCTAGCTTGCCAGCCAGCATTAGCCGAGTGTAGACTAAGCCAGCAACCTTGTTTTGTCCTAAATCAGCAGTAATAAATTATTAAAATTATCTCTGATAACATTATACTATTAAAAACAAAAAAAGTTTTGTTAGGTTAGTTTCATCTGTGCCATATTAAACATTATTTTTTGTTACACCTAATGTTAAGGTAGTGTAAAATTTACATTATAACGTAATGCTGTGTTGAAACGATTTGCGTGGTGCAACCGATTAATTTTTTAGTAGTGCATGTAGTAGTGCATGTCGCATGTAGGGGCAGTTTATGTCCATCGCAAGCTCAGATTAAATTTACCCTTAGCTAGTACAACCCAGTGCAGGACTGTTGGGCAGCACCGTTTTTCCTTTTAGAAATGGCCTGTTCACAATTTGTTATTGTTCAGTGGTTTCCATGCTATGTAGTTATACTAAGCTGCGTTCTCACTTGTAAACTGTGTAAACATAAACCCAATCCAATGGGCTCAACTTCCTGTGGTGGTTTCCCTTTGTTTTCGTATAATTTTGGGAACGTGGTTTCGGCTGACGGGACTGGAGCACTGCAGCGTCCTCATTAAGCCCTGTCCTTTGGGGTCATGCAGTAAACCTCAGCTTATAGAAACTGTCTACCGGCTCTTCCAGGTGTTTCTCAGCATCTCTTCCTTGCAGCAGCCACATTAAAAGTACTGACTTAAGCCATTCGCCATCGCTTCTATACCATAATCCCCATGATTGGTTTTGGATTTGCAGCCAAGTTGCCCCCCTCCACCACCCAATGATGTTTGCAGGTGGCACAATGCACCTCTCCCCTCTTCTGCCGCAGGTGATGCAAGTGGTGAGGGAACAGATCATGCGAGCCCTTACCGCCAAGCCTAACTCCCTGGACCAGTTCAAAAGTCGCCTTCAGAACCTGAGCTACACGGAGATCCTGAAGATCCGTCAGTCCGAGAGAATGAACCAAGAAGACTTTCAGTCCCGCCCCATCCTGTGAGTTCACAGCCGCCGATTTAAAATGGCTGACATTTTACACCGTTATCTTGACTGGTTTATAATATGCAGTGAAGTCAAATTACCGGCGAATCTGATTTATGGCACATGTTAATGTAAATTTGAAAGCTCCACCATTGCATCTTAAGCCAATTAGTTGAAACCCGGAGTGAGTGTTAATGTCTGTTAACGCAAGACTAAGTGTGAGATAGGGCAGCACTTAGTTCCTGTTACCGAAGAAAGTTGCCACTGTAATGTCCCCTAATTTGGTGTGAATTCCTCTGAAGTATTTCACTCACATGGAACGATTTAGCGGTGATAACTAGTGGCTAATTGCTTTGACATTTTAGCCATAGCAACTCAAAAGATGCTTGTTAATATGTAATGAAGGTAGTAGGGTTACCATGTTAGGTTTCTTCTCCAGATGTCATGAACCGTCTTTTAAAGGCCTGAATGGTTAAAAAAGACTGTAAACGTCAGATGTCCTTGGCCTCTGGCAGAAGGGCCACCCGTGGGTGTGGGTGCTGGTCTCTCGGCCTCTCAGAGGAGCCTGACAGGCTGTGGGCTGGATGCGTTCCCCCGCCACTCTGACCAGTATCTTTCAAACAGGGAGCTGCGGGAGAAGATCCAGCCGGAGATCATGGAGCTCATCAAACAGCAGAGACTCAACCGGCTGTGTGAAGGAACCTGCTTCCGGAAGATCAGCTGTCGGAGGCGCCAAGGTGGGTCCCCTGGCTGTCGCCATCGTGCTCATGGGTACCATGGTCGAGCGTGTCACAGACTGGTTGTCACGGTGACAGATGCTCTCCAAATCACTGACACTTCACACTCGTCCAGAATCCTTAACCGGATGGAATCTCCCTGTATTCCTTTCGAGGAAAAAAAAAAACATTTATTCTGTTTATAAAGTTTCTTGGTCCAACCCTACCTTTGTGGTTTTGATCCGGTCATTCGTTTCGAGTGATTTAATGAGGGCTCTGTGTGTGCGGAGGGCACTGACAGCAGCCTGACATTTTGAAATGTCCAAAGTTGTTATCCATTTTCAGAGATCTGCATTGTTCCACAAAGCTTTTTTTTTTGTGTGTCACACCCCCCTCCTCCACCGCCCCCAAAATATGCCCTTAACTGCTCATACTGCGATGTGCCTGTATCGATCCCCTTAATGGATAGACTGACTGATTTGATCTGCTCTCTGCTGAGGAGGCCAGATGCTGCACTTAACATCAGGATCGTATGACCCTTAAGAAGATAACCGGACACTTTGAGATCCTGGCCGGAGGATGCTTTACATTCCTGGCTGTATTATGGCTGCTGCAGACCCCCTCAAATCTGTGTTACCAGCTGGTATTTCCTGCTAATTCTTGAGGAAACGTGTGTTTTTATATATATATAAAAAGGACCATTCACGCGATGTGCCATGAAACGTGTACATCCTGTGGTTCCAGCTTTAAATCTGGTCTTCTTCTGCTCTTCTTCTGGCTGGAGCAGCTTCTCCTTTCGAGTGACCCTCAAGCCGTGACAGCTATAATAATAATAATGATAATAATAATAATAAAGCTATAAAGCTCTTGCATTCCCATCGCGAGCGTTCTGTGGATCGCTGGAGCCCATATGCGCCCTCTCAATTGCTAGGAGGAGCTGAATAATGTCGGGAAAGACTCGGTAGCAAACCGTGTCTGTTTGCCTGTTTAATTTAGCACTTTTCACATTTGGAGGGTATTAAATTACCCAGAGACCTGTTTTGTCAGCTCCCTGTTCCTCCTGTGAAGACTTGGCTCCTCCTCTGCCGGGTCACACATTCAGTATTCTGCCTATCTGCCCTCAAAGGGAGGAGGAAATGTCGTGTGGCAGTTGGGTTTTTGCTACAAACCCTGTGCCACACTAGAGCTCCTTGGAGAAAGTTTGGCTGTGTGAGGATCTGTAGACATCATGTCCTCTCTCTGGATTCAAAAGTCATTACATGAAGTGTCACCGGTCCGTCGTTGTGATGGCCATTTTATCTCCTGCCGTTCTTTATAGGGCTGGGTCTCTGCCCATTTTGCAGTTCCCCGACCCAGGCGGAGGGTGGCACCGATCTTGGCCCGATTACAAACCAGTCCTGACATTTTCGGAAAAATAAATCACCCCCTAGTATGCTGGAGACCCCTGCCTTCTGCAGAATTTTAATTAGATGAGTAAACCTGAATTAGCCGTCTCGCGTGAGCACTTGGCTGAAAGCCTCATGGACCCCTTAACAAATCGTCTGCTTTTCATCAGCGGAACACCCGGGTAACGACTCCCCGTTTGACCTCTGCGTTTGGTAGGATTCTGCAAAAAGCGGATTTCTGTTCAGCTTATGCGTGGTATTCAGAACAGGCATGTGGATTCTGAAGCAGGTGCTAAAATGTAGCATTTCTAAAGCGGAATGAAGCTGACCCTACCGGGGGGGGGGGGGGGTGAGGGGTACATCACACTGTGTTGTGATGCAGCATTGTACAACACCAACATGCACCATGCAATATTAAAATTATACTGCTCTGTGCTATGTTACAACCTATTAAGCTATGCTACACCACACTATGCTATTAAGGAATCCAATGCTATACCAATTAAGTAAGACCAAATTCTCAGACTGCTAGCATTTGGCTGGGTCAGCAGAGGGCAGGTCATGTAGTTTTGGGTTATTTAATGTTTGGCCCTTAAACATGCTAATATATATTTTCTGCTTCATTTGTGGGTTTGCAAGTTAGATATTTTTGGCTTGAGAGTATAGGGTCCGGATGTGAGGATCATGCCACAAACGATTCTCATTTTTAAGTCTGTCAGCAGTTGCTTCCGATGCCACAAAGCCTTCCGTGGGCACCCCATAGATAAATGCCATGGGAGACCCTGCCAAGTGTCTATTTTCAGCGTTTACAATTTGGACGGGTCATCCCAGTCGCTTGCCAGCAATCGCCCTTCTCGCCCTAGGCTGTCCTCACCTGCTCTCTCAGGATTTGGCACCTTTCTACCTGTCCAGACATCCTCCCCAACCCCCAAACCCCTCAACACCCAATGGTGCCCGAACACTGCAGGTCCATGAGTTTGCGTATTAAAATATAACATAAAACAGGAAGGCTTATTTAGCTTTGTTTCATGTGACACACCCACACAAAATGGCCGTCTCTAAACCCTCAGTTTTTCTCCCCATTGTTCACTCATGGCCAGGCGGCACTCTTACACTCTAGACCAGGGGTCACCAACATGGTGCCCACGGGCACCAGGATGCCCCCAAGGACCACATGAGTCGCCCACGGACCTGTTCCTAAAATAGCACAACTCACTAGTGAGCAGCGTCTACAATTTTATTTTATCCTGTTGCTATTCTTCTTTAATCACATTTGCATTTATATAGATTTGAAAATGACAATATCTAAAAAAAGCATTTAAAACATGTTTATTATACATGAAGTTTAGGAGGGCGTTTCAAACTGATAGCCCTTCGTATGGCTCAGTAGCCATGAAGTAGGTCTTAGTTTCAAAAAAGGTTAGTGACTCCTGCTGTAGACGCCCAACCACCTTAGTCTGTCCTTCAGCTTTTTCTCCTCTCCATCACTCCCACAGACAAATTCTGGTACTGCCGCCTGTCGCCGAACCACAAAGTCCTGCACTATGGCGACCTGGAGGAGCACCCCCAAGGAGAGGTGCCGCATGACTCCCTGCAAGACAAGCGTGAGAATTGCTCTACTGGAACGTTCAGCTTTAGAAATGGGTTTTAAATTGTAACTTACTGCAGATGAATAGTTATCAAATGTAAAACGTGACTTTGACGATCGCCCTGGAAGTTTAAAAAGATGAAGCAGCTGTTAACAGTTTCTCCCCGTCTCCGTCTGCCTCCTTCCCTCTGAAGTGCCCGTGGCCGACATCAAAGCAGTCGTGACTGGGAAAGACTGTCCACACATGAAGGAGAAGGGGGCCCTCAAACAGAACAAGGCAAGTTCGCCTTTGACGTCGTGTACGAGGGGATGCATGTCGGTCTCCTGGAGAGCATTGCATAGCGGCCGTCCTTCCCATTTAGGCCCCCCTCCTCCATGATGATTCATAGATTTTTATGGATGATCCATGGAGTTTATGTTAGGGGTCAGATTTTAAAAAAATTTTGGCTAGTAGACAAGAGGTGTCCAGCCCAGCGGAGAAGTCGAAGATAATGAGTCATCTGGGCGTTTAATGGACGCACAGTGTCAAGATCGAGATTGATGCAAGTGATTCTAGAGGAGGAGGGGAATTAAATGTCAGGGACACTATGATAAGGATGGAAACAGGGTCACGAGAAAAAGCCCAGGATGGATGAGGGACCCTGTGGATCTCTGCACGTCACCAAGTCTGTCCTTGGAAGCTCACCTTGGTTTGAATGCAGTGCTGGTTGAGCTCCTTCTGTCTGACAGTGTTTTGGCCCCTGTTGCCACCACCTCCCCCCTCCCCTGCTGGCCCTATTCCTGCTGAGATTTTGTCATGTGAGGCCTGAAAAGAATTGGAGCAGGAGCTTTGGTAGCCAGCTGAGCTGACCTTATTGGTCCAGCAATTCACGACATTCTTGCCCAGTAGCAGCCACATCGCATGCCATCATAGTGGAGAGTGAGTGAGTCATAGAGGTCTGAAATAGGCAAGGCCACACCCGTTGGAATGTACCGGAGCAGCCTGTACAGAATAATGATTCCAGCCAGGTGGAAATGGATTCAAAATTGCTGTTCTTAAATGTGCTTGGTTTGACAAAAAGCAGTTCTGCATGAGATGACCTTTTTTTTTTCTTAGCAAAGGTACCGTGAAACGCCCCGCTTTCTCAAAGCAGTTAACTTGAGGGTATAATTGACTGTAACCATTCAGATTCTACCAAGACATTCAGTAAATGTACAGTGCGAACACATCCGGTCCATTTTTACTGGACAATCCGCTTGGGTCGTCGATGCAACAATGCTTCCCAGAGAATTAGAATTGTTCCGCTACATATGACGGTGCTAATTTTGTTTAAGAGCCGATGAATAAAAAAATGAAAAATTGCTTTATTGTTAGTCTATTTTTAAAAATAGGGTTTAGTCGTGTTAAATAAGTAAACAAGGTTTTGAGACAAATTAACAACAGTGGACCGTTAAACGTCAACATTAGCTGGGCAGGCAGCCCGTGTTTTTCCGGAAATTTGCAGTGCAGGGCGTGCCAGTTTAACACTTACTATGTCAGAAAATGGGCCTGTTACGGTAGTATGTGAAGTGTGCTCCCTCATCTATGATCTCGACACACAAAATGCCGTGTCGCCTGACGATTCACCGTCCTCCTCCGCGACAGCCGAATCCGCCTGAAGGAGATGTGTGACACGCCGTCTGGTGTCTCCTATCTGTAAAATTTGCGATTTGGCTGAGGGAAAAAAAAAAAACTTGACAGTTCTGGGGGGAGCGGTTGAATTTCTGTGACAGTGTGGCTTATCTCATCACAGGAAGTTCTGGAACTGGCTTTCTCGGTTTTGTATGACTCAGATGAATATTTGAACTTCATCGCACCCGATAAGCATGAGGTAAGTAAGGATTATTCTGATTTTCATAGACATTCGGCAAGCTTAAAGAAATTATCTTGGAAATGAGCTATTACCATGCAATGGGTGGAAAATGAGTAATTTACAATCAGCAGTTATCTTTCTTTGTGCTGACTGATGTGCGCGTTCCCTATGAATCCCGTCTCCGATGTCTACATCATGAACTCGCCTTCTAGTGAGCTGCTGTCAGTGACCAGGGATGTGGGCCTCATCACGGGCAGTGATTTCATTGTTTGGCACGGTGTGTTTCAGTACTGCATGTGGACGGATGGCTTGAACGCTCTGCTGGGGAAGGAGATGACCAGTGATTTCACTAAGACTGACCTGGACACTCTGCTAAGCATGGAGATGAAGCTCCGCCTCCTCGACCTCGAGAACATCCAGATTCCTGAGGCTCCGCCCCCCATTCCCAAAGAGCCGAGCAACTATGACTTTGTTTACGACTGCAACTAGCTACCAACTGGACCAATCATTTCTTACCTGTACTGGAAAAGAACCTTTTAAAATGACTTGTAAGGAAAAAGAACAGAAATGGGTCAGTCTTCTTTTTTTGCCACAATTGCTAAAATTACTTTTTTAAAGGTGTATTTTAATGTATTAGCACTTAACAACTTTACAGTGAGGCCTTCTGAAGTTGTTACACCACCAGTGAGGCCATGATGGCCGATCCTTGAAAAGGCCACGAAATGTCTGGTGTTCACATCTCAAAATCCCCACACCACAGCCTAGGCACCTGCGAAGGGGACCCATACCGAGGTCATTCCACTCCTCCAAGCTGTCACCCGTCATGTTGATGTAGAATATTCTTTGTGCAAGGTGAAGTCTGCTTTCTTAAATTATCTTTTGGTTTTTTTTGGGGTGGGGGGAGGGGGGGGTATCGGCTGCAGGACAGTTTCCAAGCCTCGGGGGGGGGGGGGGTTGTAGTTTTTGGCCTGCAGTGAACTGGCAGCTATAGTCGAGAGAAAAGAGGGGGGCGAGTGACATCCAGCATTTATCTTAACACCTGTAAACCATATTGTACGCCTGCTTCACAGACTGTTAAATGAAGTGCATCTTGTACGTTACACACATGTACGAGGAAAATCCATCCAGTGTATCCACTCTGCAAAAGAAGTGTTTTCGGTCTACCCCTGAATTCATGGGCATGTCTGACGTCTGCAAACTATCCTTATCCTCACTTAATTCCAGTCTGGCTCCCCCCACCCCCTTCCCATATCAGCCGTAGCAACTCTGAAGCAATACATGCTTTTGTTTCCAGGCTGGTGTAACTTAAGCGATCTTTGTGAAGCTGCCAAGTAGTTAGTATTACAACATTGTTCCTGTCAGTCTCAGCAGTGGGTCTTTATTAATTTCCCCTCAGAGTTCTTGCTGCCTATTTGGATGTATGTGTACGTTTAATTTAAATTGAATAAATTGTTCCTTTCATACATTTGTTAGCGTTTAATGCCCTAAAATCAGCTGTTTACATTAAAGCCTAATTGAATTTACTCTGTGTTATTTACTCTTTCTGTAGACTACATCAGGTTTTGTCTGGTTCATAAAGAGGTCTGTCCAGATTTCAGCCACAGGTGGTCTTGTTCACGTTTATCGGTTAGTCCTCAGTTATTGCAAAATCATTTCTGTTGACAAAATCCCGTTCTGCCTGCCTGAAGACGCATGTTGGGTAGTTGGGGGAGGAGGTGGCGACTTTGGGCGAAACGATGTCCACGGAGTCGTAAAAAGTTCGAAATTGCCTCAGCTATTCGAATCCTACTGTCGCGGTGATGGCTTTCATTTGCAGGATCAGCTGCTGCTATTTCACGTCGCTTGATCGGGGGCGGCGGCGGTGCAGGACCTACAGTTCTCCATCGTCACTGTTAATTGAACAGTAAGATGCATTGTTTAGACCGGATGCTTGTCTCAAATGCGGTGTGAATCGTGCTACAGATCAACAAAAACAATGAAACAGTACTCGTGTGTTGATCTATATAAATAATCGCCATTTTAAAATAGTTGAACCTGTTGTCATGGGAACTCCAGATAATTAAATTGGTTTCAAAAATTAAATTTTCAGCGTTTTGATTTGTAAAGAGCGTGTATGAAATGTTAAAGATGTACTGCTCGCTCGGATTTCATAAGCAGCAAACATTAAACATTGCATTTTTATTACATCGCCACCAGTCAGACTTGCCCGTGATTTATTTGTGGAAAGTCTAAAGGGATCTGATTCCAGATTTCACTGCAAAACAGGACTAATAATGGACACGTTTTCTGTAAGATTTATATATATATTGAAGTGTTATTGAGCATATTTGGAGTAACCCATCAATGCTAACCCTAACTACGAGCGAAAAAACGAGGTTATACGTACGGTGTCAGGACAGATGTGCCTGGCTCATAATGGCTTTCAATTCGTCATGCGCGCACGTGCCTTTGGGGGCATTCTGCTGAGAGGGTCTCACCTCGCGACCAGCGCGAAAAGTCATCTGTGTTCTCAGCAGGAGCGTGACTGACAGTCACAGCGCCCCTCTGTGGCCTGGAGGAGACGCATCGCCTTGTACACAGGTGAGAATAATGTGTCCCATAAGCACGAGTAGCTGAGAAGACGGTGTTCTGGTGGCCTTGGTGTCATCTGTCTGTGGCTTCAAATTACTATAAATGGAGTGATTTATTTCCCCTCATCTACATGAAATAAACGGACTGAGGTCTATCACCAATCCAATTGGAGTTTATCAAAGGCTTTGAAATGAACCCTTTAATTACACCTTGATGTGAACAAGCCCAAAACCGTGTGATAAATCTGTCTGGAGGGTCTTTAGACTGAGCCTCGAGCAAGACTGCCAGCTACTGCGCAGTATTCAGCTAAGCAGCAGATTTGTCCAGCAGATCATTATGGTCACATCTATTTTTACACAATTCAGGTTTTTGAAGTGCATTATAAAGTACTCTCTGTCAGCTTAATTTTTCCAGCAGTTGTTCATCTTTATTCTATTTTAAGTTTAAGGATATAAAAAAAATAATTAACTATTTTTTTATTTAGTTTTGAAGTGCATTTCAGTGCAGTGTGAGGGTTTAAAAAAATGTTTAAAAACTTTGTCAAGGTGAACAAAGTCATTGTCAAACATGCTGAGATTTGCACACATCCCTTCTTGAATACTAAACTGTTTGCATGTTGTTTAATTGAACCGTTGCCTGTTTTATTTTCTGAGATTACACTGGTCTGTTGTTCAGTTTCTCTATGATGAATTGCCTTTGCAAAGTCTAATCTTATACCTTCTAGCGAAAAAAGAAATGGTGTTGGGCATATCTGACACTTCCGGTCAAGGGTGATTCATTTCTTCCCCTCTGAGGTCCCTGGCTTAGACAGCCCTTTTCCCAGCTGTATGGACTGTTCCCCGGCCCCCATGCTCAGAAGCAGGGGTGTGGAGCGGCAGTTTAATGCAGAGTCAGAGCTGCGTGATTGGTCCGCTATGTCACGATCACCTTAGTATGCGCTCCGATGCTCTATATGTCATTTGCAGAAGTACAGGCACATTGTAATACTCCTTTGAGACATACACCAACATATACAGTTGAGAGCGAAACCTGGTCTGAGCGCAGGGTCAGGCTATTTATCTGACACCCCCGGATCATTTTGGGGAGGTTAAGAGCATTGCTCAAGGGCCCAATGGAGATTATTCTAACTATTTTGGCAAACACATGATTCAAACATGCAACCTTCTGATGACAAGCAGAGAGCCACTGAAATCTCCTGACGATTGACTAATTTGGAAAGCCGGGGTTGGGGGTGGGGGGGCGCACTCACCAGTGCTGACACTCAGCAGGACTGCCGGTCAGGACACTGTCTTGCTGAGATCACATGGCTATGAAACGCTGAGCTGTAACCTGACCTGAATTACGCAGCATCACTTGTGTTCAGCGAAGTGGATTTCATGTGCTTATGACTGAGCTGTTACTAAAAGATGAAATTATTATGGGGTTATTTTCTGAGGCTGCTCATTTAATTTAATAAAAGTCCCGTGAGTTGATTGATAAATACACGGCTGTCACGTGTGCTATTACTGCATCCCCATTACGATCCTTTCTCTTTGGCTTCTGACAAACATATCAAATGCAGCCCTTCCGGGTGCTGAAAATGGCCAGATGTTACTCTGATCATCCGCGGACACAAGCCGTACCGGCCTCTGGATCAGGCAGCGCTGTCGTCGGCAAGTTAAACAGCACAGAGACGCTCTCATTTCATTATTTATAGAACGTCGTTCCGCTCGATGGCCGGTGGATGAAATGCACGCCGGGCCTGTGAATGAAATAACGGATCGCTGCAGCTTTGCGCCAGTCAGATCAAATCAGCTACTTCGCCGACGAGACGTTTTGTACCCCGTCGTACAGCACAGACATGGCTCCGCATGGCTGCTTTTACGAAGCGGAGTCCGGCCGCCGCGAATGGAGGGGGCCGCCGCAACATCAGCATGCTGGAAACTGCTGCGTCTAGCGTAACCCGCGAATGCGCCAAGTATAGATGCAACTGCTATTTATCTCTTAAAAATTAAACGCACTCCTTTTGGGGCCATTCTTATTAATCGCAGTTCCATATTAAGATATCTGAACATCTGGGATTTGCTGCTGATTCTTAAAATGATTGTTTTGTTAACGTTATATCACAACGATTGTCAAGTATTTCAGTTGTACAGAGAGCTGTAATTAATAATAAGTGTACCCCCACGCTTTTGTATTGTACTTTGAGCTTTTACTGACTTTGTCACAGGGCACATTGTGTCCCAGGAAAAGTTACGCAGTTCTGAATTTTTATTTCATTGCATTTATTATTTTTAAAATAATGAACAGTTTTGTGTCTAGGCAGAATAGACTTATAACCCTAATGTAGGCGATTTAAACGTAGCAAAAAAAACAAAGGGGTATTTTTTAGTTTTGGTCCTCGAAAAATTGTCTGATGTGCTTGATAAGGACTAAGTCTTAAAGTGTAATAGTAGAATTTACCTTTACATTAAGTTTAATATGCAGGGAGGCTGGTATGGAAGACATCGCAGTAAGGATGTGAATCTCCGTCACTGAGGCTGTTGAGATATACATATCAAAGCATTGTCACCGATCTGATACATTAAAGAGACAAAAGAAGAACTGCTAATGCGATACCATATGATTCACGATTTGACGCAATGCGATTCAAAAGAATATGACGCTATGCTGTTTAATATGGTACATGTATAGAAACAGATTAGAAATGGTGAATCAATTAAAATGTAAAATTATCAGCCACATTTCTACATAGGCCTAATAAAGGCATAGGGTCTCTACTAATAGGCTTATATATGAATAAATTGGATTTTACCAATGCAAAGATGGTAGAAACGGTGCAACCCGAATTCATCTGTAATTATATCCGGTGCACATTTCCTTAATTGGGACAATTGCATTGCGAAATTTATACTGATGCACCGATGCACACCAGCCAATCTTACCATCCCTTAAAGGAATTGATAAGTGATGAAGATGAACTGTTAAAAAATGACAAAGTGCAGGACTGAATGCCTGTTCTTAGAGGTAGCATTGAGTTACATCAAGTGTGCTGGTGTATTTTCTCAAAGGGTCCCAGGGATGTTGTGTGGCATTTGTTCATTGATTTGAGTGATTCCCTTTATGAGGAGGAAGCTATTAAAAATCGGGGCAAAGTTTTATCTTTTTAAAGGTCTTCTTTTGGGTTTCTTTCCTGGTCCATCTTTGCATGTTCTTCCCATGTTCACAATGGGTTTCCTCTGTATATCACAGTTTCTATCCATGGTCCACATAATCTTCTTAAGCATAATTTCCACTGTAATGCTGTACTGGATGAATGGCTTTGGAGAAGCGATGATGGATAAACCTATTTTCTTATTCTTTATTCTCTAGGTACAGAATTATACAGGAAGATTAAAACATCTCTTCGGAAATAATTCCTGTCCCCCAGGGCCTTGGGGAAAGATTAATATAGTGCTGTGATTTAATTAAATGTTGCACAGTTCAGGATTGGTTCGTCATGACTGCACTGAGTGTGGCAGAGTGGTATGTGCTGCCTGGCACTGATTACAGGCCCCTCCACAACACTGGCCAGTGTATGAGGTGGATGGATGGATGGATGGATGGATGGATGGATGGATGGATGGATGACCACACAATTCTTTTAAGCTCAATTCTTTAAAAAAACAATTTGGGCCTTATGCTTTTAATGAACCATTTGATTTTTGGTTCCATCATGTGAAGGCTGTGTAACAGAGACATCCCTTCATCCATCCATCCATCCATCCATTTTCTAACAGCTGCTATCCCATGTAGCACAAGTCTCCAGCCTGCACATGGGATACCAGTTCATCACGTCCTTAAATTGCTAAATAAATAAAAGTTGCAAAAACATTTTTGCCCCGACAGAGAGTAACTAACCTGATCTTGTGAATCTTCCCTAAAAGGCTCCAGTTATTCACTGTCATGGGTGCGAGTCACTTAAGACTGTTGATAAGAGGACTAATGTGATCCCAGCTTGATTTTTTGAGGCCCAGGTTGGTGTGGATGAAACTCTTTACTGAGAGCAATTTAGCCTGACCTGTTGGGGAACTCAGGTGATTCATATGTCTGTTAACATACCAGCTGTTATTTGAAGCAATTAGCTTAATTGTCGATGACCAGTGGAAGACTGTAGACTTAGGTCTTTTTGTGTATAAATGGAATTGTAAAGAGAATCAGTATCATTTGAAGGAAGATTTATTTAAATATCTGTTTGAGTTTAAAAACCGCCAAATAGCTATTACAGTTACGCATAAAACGGATTGCTTATTTTTGGTGAATATGATTTCACCAAAATTTCAGGATCATGAATTTTTCAGCTCACACTTATGCCCGGGATTCACTTTCATCTGATGAGCTCTTCCTGTTGGTTTCCGGAGGATTCCACCATTTTATGAGGGGTGGGGCCAGGTATGAAATGGAAGCCTGCAGGAAGGGCCCAGGCAGACAAGAAGAGGAAGTAGAGGGCCATCTGAAGCCAGTTAAGCCGACTGCCCTGCGCTGTCCTGCCACATGCAAGGCTGTGATGTCACATGCAAGGCTGTGATGTCACGGGCTGACATCATAATGAGGGTGAAAGAAATCAACAAAATGGCTGGTGTCCTCTTAGCTTAAGGAACCAATGTCAAAATGTCTGTCTCTCCTGCTGAGGCTGAAAAACAAGGTCCCTGACGCATTTTGTCACTAGTTGCCATGACACGGCAGGGTCAGATGGTGAGATCAGCAGCCTATTTTTAATGCCTGAGTGTCAAATCTGTTTCGTGGTCTTGCTATGAACAATGGCCAGCTTTGCTCATCAGTAAATCTGACTCGTAGAGCGATGCTTACAAAGGCTCCTTATGACGACGTCAGTTTTCCACTCCCCCTATTTATTTTTCATTCTCTTCCCGAGGCAGGCAAAAAAAACTGCTGGGTTTTTACATAAAGCCAGCGATAGGGAGACCTTGCAACTTTGCCAGCAGAACCATGCTTAGCAACGCTGCTGCCAGATGCTTGTAGATGGTTCTGCATCTTTCCCCTCTGGGCCTGGAGGAGATAATATTGAGGTAAGATGAGTAACGGACCATGTAACCAGCACCATCCGTATATAAGGCCCAGCAGGGACCTGCTGACATAACTTTTCCCGAAGCATCTTAATCACTTGAAATGTTCTGTCATATGAGCATCTATTATGGAGCTAAATTCAGCATTTCTGAAAGAAATGTGCTGTTTTTTTTTTTGGGGGGGGGGGGACATTGAGGAAAATCGTCTCTGAAAGAAGTTTGATGGAGGTTCTTAGTTTCACAGGGGCTTAGTGGGTATTGGTGTTGTGAAGTGTAGTCTCAGTTGTGTGTGTGTTTGGTCACTTTTGGTTAAGGTTATAATTGTTGGGATTAAAGCTGGACATGAATGCAGAGAAATAATATATAGATACCTAATTCGAGTGTGTGTGGTTTTCATGTCAGTTCGTGTTGTTGTGAGCTTCTTCTGCATATGCTTGTCTTCTCCGACAGGTCAGGGGCACCTTGCAGATGTGAATTTGTTACTTTCCATCCTGTGTTTCCTGGCATGGACTCTGGGTCATCATTTCCCTATCAGAGCTCATCAAAAAAAAAAAGATGGATGGGTTATTCTCAGCATAATTCCAATATTCCTTTAACATGCTGAAACAAGCCCGGTGCAATTCTGAAGCGGTGCTGAACTGAAAACCCAGGTGCTCTGTGTGTCCAGGGAAATTGTGTTAAGTGATGCGAGGGTCAGCTGCAAAATCCATCACTACCTCTTTCCCCAGATTCTCTCATTTGAAATGCCAGTTTTTAATCATACATCGTGTCATCCCCAATCCGATCATCAAAGGTCTTTGCTCAAAAGCAGTGGTCGGAATCGATGAGTGCTAATGATGGCCACAAGCTGCTTCCGATAGGAAAAAATATTAAAGAGAATAAGAGAAATCTGAAAGTTACCTACTGAAATGAGCCATACTGTAAAAATATACCTGCAACCTGCTTCTTCAGTCCCATTACGGTAAGATTTCATGAACATGCTTGTCTAGTCTGCAGTTAGATGGACAGTGTTTGCTTGCCTGGAGCTTCTCGCGGTCTTGTGGATGGATACTGGCTTGTTGTTCCTCATAAAGCTTAACAGATGTCTAAGGTTTGACTTTCAGTTAACAGGAGTATCAATCTGCCCGTAAGCTGTACTGGAAATCTCAGTTGCACTAAAGAACCACTATTATTAACGTCTCCAGCCCACGTTTGTTATGTTATTTTTTCAAAGAAGTGGAATGAATGAAAAACACTAAAGCATTTAACAATATACATGGGAATTTATGAAGTGGCTGAGACTGGAAAAAAATCCATTCGTTTTCCAGCCACTTGTCCAGCAGATGACCACAGAGAGCCTGGAGCTTATCCCGGGAAGTGCAGTGCAATTGGACACACTGGATGGGATACCAGTCCTTCGCACACAAACACACACGGGTAAGTTACGGACTGAAATTCACCTAACCGCACACTGCGTGGGAGAAAACATGCAAACTCCGCAACCACGGAGATGGAGGGGGATTTGAACCAACAACCACGCAGGTGTTTCACTTGGGAAGCCGAAAAAGCTGTGGAAACGCCACCGTGAATATAAACCATGCGGTGTGAAGCGCATCTTTACGGAAAAGCCGGGAACGTCTGCACACCACGAGGCAGCTTCTCTCAGCAGAAGGGGGAGGCCACAGTTTTCAGCTAGGTGAGCAATTCTTACATACACTGGACTCATTCCCAGTGAGAGATGGGATGTGGGAGAACTGGGTGTGATTTGCCGTGACTTGCTAATTAGGCTCAGGTGCAGGCCTGAGCTGCACTCAGATGCGGTCACGTACAAACCTGTGCTTTTATTCCAAAACAGTTTGCACAAGACAGATGGGACCTTAATGGAAGGATGGGTAGTACAGATGTGATTCGAAGCATGACTGATTTTTTCCCCCCCATCTTCCCTGTAGTGAAGCAGGCAGTTTGAATTTGATACGCCGTGTTGGGGGGTGCAGTAGGAGGGGATGCGGTTGCATTTTGTCGGGCTGAGCTTGTTGTTAATTCCATGTTTCCAGTGACTATCAGCTTGTGGTTGGCTGAGTAGTGAAGTTACACTGGATGGCTGCAAGCTAAATAGAGAATTGTAAATGCTCTCTGGGAAAGGGGCAGACCGACTTGGGTTCCGCCCAGGGATTCTGCTTATAAATTGCTGATTGCATGTTTCCATGTTTCTTGTCTATGTAGACTAAGTCTTCGGAGGAAGTGAGCCAGTTCATCGCCGCCTCGCTCTAAGATTTCCATCTTGTTCACAGTTTGGTAAAAATATACATGATAATTGGCAGATGTGGAGTTTCGGCGTCACATGCAATGTTTTTATGGGATGTCTGGAACAGAGAAGACATTTAAAAAGGGACTCGGAAAGAATAATTACATTTAACGATTCAATGTGAAACCCTGAAACAATACTGTGGAAATGATCGGCATCCCGTGCGTCCGGCCGCAGACGGCGTTTATTCTGACACTTTATTTCAGGCGTAGCAAGATGCAGCTCTTCATTTCACTGTTTTGAGAATGGCTGCTTATAGGTGCAGAATGTACACACCCATCCCTTCAGACGGGAGTCTGGGCCGCGCGAATGAGTCCAGGAACACCGGCGGAGGCTGACCACTGTGGTCATGTATGTTTTGAGGGAATCAAAATGCTGCAGTTAACTTAAGCACCGATAAAGAAGAGTGATAGAGTCTTGCATTACAGAACCAGAGGCGGATATTTCAGGTCCAGAAAGTAAAAATCCAAACCAGGATTTTGTTTCAACCAACCAGTTGAAATGTCCGCCTCTGCACATAACCCAGACAATTTCAGTTTGTCATTTTCTTTGGGATATGCTTTGTTCTAATTAAGGAACTACTACTGAATTCATCGCTTAAACACGAGAGGACTATTTCTGCAAAAGCAGGGACGAGGACCTGGAATCTCAAACTGGAACGAAGACCCCGCTTTGCTGTGCTTGCCTGCTCAAAGGCCATTGAACCCCAAGAAGCAGCCAAGTGCTTTACTGGTGCTGCACTGTAATCAGGAAATCAGCCATGGCCGTGATGCACAGGAATGAGGGACAGAGATGATCTGAGGCAATCAGACCCACGGAGCCTTTTACGTGTTCTCTTCATGCAAAAAAAAAAAGGAGGATCTTCACCCTAAGCTCCATCTTCAATGGTTAAATTCATTTGCATATAAATCACATGAGCCAAGATTTAAGCAACCAAGTCTAGGTCGCAGAATCCAGCAGGAATGGGCCGCATCCTCCCACTAGAATCCAGCGCCACCTGCTGTCGACAGCCGGCCCCCGGCCTCGCTTTCCTCCAGACGTGAGAATTAACCCACACTTATGCCCCTGATCCCGAGACAGCAAGCGGCTCTGCAAATCTAGAGCAGCCAGAACCTCCACCGCGAATGTGAGGTGGCTGTGTTCCTGATGGAGGTGCTCCACAGTCAGCTTACATCAGGAACCGGCAAAACACCCCAGAGCACAACTACATACAAGGACACAAAACCAATCAAGGCTATCCTGACAACTGTAAGCGTGGCGTATCCCTTAGCAACCACGGGGCACGTGCTGGCTGCACAACATCAAAGCACGGATTATATAAAGAGGCAGGGAAAAGGCTTCAGAAAAGTAGGGCGGCCAAAGTCTTTGGACAAAAATGGAGGCAGAGGACACACGGCAATAAGAACAAATATGATTGGGCTTTTAAAATCCAGACTTAACGAGATCTGACTTGGGCAGCTCAAGGTGATTTTATTGGAGGACTATGGGGAAACATTTCAGAACTAGCAATATAACACAAATGTTAATGGATTAAGCCGAAGGCGAAGGTCGCAAGACAACAGATGAAAGTGAATATGTGATCATGTGGTGTAACAGATTGGGTGCCGCTGTCTGTTACTGTCTGCTACGTGGAGAATACTTTCATGTTCTGGGTGCTAAGGTGTCCTCTGTGTTAAATTCACTCTGTGTTCTGAGATTGACAACAACTTGAGACGTCCAACCTTGATGTATAGTCATGTGCGTTAGGGTTGCTGGTTCAAATCCCATAGCCGACAGAGTGATTGCATCATCCAGTTGCTTCTAGGATTAGCTGAGTCTGCTCTCTCAAGTGCATGTCGCTTTTGATTAAAGCATCTGCTACATACATGTAGGAGTAACTCACGCAAACACAGAGGGCAAAACAACTAGCTGCCGTTGGTTGTAATAGACTCAACCAAGAGCTGAACTAAGGACGATATTTAGGTCATTGTACATTTGCTATACAAATAAAGCAGTGAAAATGTTACAGGAAAATACACAAATAAAATTCTGTGTGCCTTTAATAGCTTTGGACAGTGACAGTTAAATCATAAAGCTGAGCTTTGAGTTTAAGTGAAAGACAATGGATATTTTAAATGAAGGTTTATATTACTGACTACAGCACCACCCAATGGCAAATGTTAAACACAAAATTTAGTACAAACAGATCAATGACTAGCATCGAGACATAAAGCTCACAGAGGCTGGTTTCAGGGAGATTTATTTGTCTTTATTCTTTAGAAAATTCTTAATCATTTATAGCTACTGTATACAATTTAGAGCCTATGTGCTTATTATACATAGACTAGTATTTACATATAAATTATCTAGACTAATTTACACACTGGGAAATTAATATTTATATTCTATTAGAAATTGAGGATTTTCAAGAATTTGCAAGCATTCACATTTATAACCATTGCTGTCAAACACTCACGTGTCAAACGCACACACACACACACACCTTACGCTAAAGTGACTCGCTGACCCGGCTTGATCGTGGCCAGTCCCTGGAACATTCCATCTCCTGCATTTCCAAAAGCTTCATATCTTTGGAGAGACGGGGGAAAGATGCAGGTCATCAAAGACATTCACATTTTCTTTGTATGGAGGTAAAGCTGTCAAGGGGAGGTGGAGGCAGAGCTAAAGGAGATGGAGGTATGGGGATGGAGGCAAGGCCAATGGGAGGCAGGAGCAAGGCTAAGAGACTCACAGCTCTGTGTAGCGCTTCCAGTCCTGCTTGCCGATGGACGGTCTGGTACTAGCCAGCGCTGAGGTGATGTGGGCCTGGCAGATGAGGAGGGCTGGTTTTCCGGGTCCAGTGGGGGCCAGCAAGGACTCATCCTGCAGACAGTTACGGGGTAGGAGAGGGAGGGCAGAGTCACTGAAGCACCACAGCCCAGCAATCGCCAGCGTCAAGTGTCAAATCCACAAGGTAGTTGTTAAACCACTCAGCTTCCATAAAATGCTGCGGTTGGGCGTGAAGACTGGTTCGAGTCCCTGCGCTTGAAACTGGACTGAACCCGAGAAGGAATGTACCGTGGTCCGGCCACGGAGGCTGGCTTTGATGTCGGCGACCTCGACGCGAAGCCGCTCCAGCTGCTCGGGGCCCAGCTCCCGGAAGCCCTCCTGCAGGGCAGCCATAAAGGCAGGTGCAGAGATGCTGCCCGGCTCCCGCAGTGATGCCCCCGTCAGCTCATGGGTAGTGGAGTTGGGGCCCGACGGGCACTGTGAGTTCTAGGGTGACAGATCCGGCAATGTCACTATAGGAACTTGTTCAAAAAATTAAGCCTGTAAAAGTTTATTTAGATCAGCAAACAAAGTGGTCTTAGACAAGCCGGTGCTGGACTGGGACAGGGATAGGTGAGGGTTAGGGTGAGGGTGAGGGTTAGGACCGTGTCCCTCACCAGCTCGGAGGGGGATGGGTTCCCCAGCTCAGATTCGTAGGAGCTGCCGAAGTACAGGCGCCAGATGTTGTGCCTGGAGTCCTCGGGGGCCAGCTCCCCCCCCTCCAGCAGCACAATGGACTGGTCCATTCCACCCTCCCCCTCCCCGGCTGAGTCGTCCGACCCGCTGCTATGGTTCAGGAAGATCATGGAGGACAAGCTGACATCGCTGTCCGAGCCTGAGCCCAGATCCTGGAGGTGGACAGCAGAGGGATGTAGCTCAGAGCTACGGGAGCTGAGAGTGGGGTGTAGCGCAAGCTATGGTAGCTTAGAGCAGGATGTAGCACACAGCTATGGGAGCTGAGAGCAGGATGTAGCGCAGAGCTACGGGAGCTGAGAGCGGGGCGTAGCGTAGAGCTACGGGAGCTGAGAGTGGGGTGTAGCGCAAGCTATGGTAGCTTAGAGCAGGATGTAGCACACAGCTATGGGAGCTGAGAGCAGGATGTAGCGCAGAGCTACGGGAGCTGAGAGCGGGGCGTAGCGCAGAGCTACGGGAGCTGAGAGCGGGGCGTAGCGCAGAGCTACGGGAGCTGAGAGCGGGGCGTAGCGCAGACCTACAGGAGCTGAGAGCGGGGCGTAGTGCAGAGCTACGGGAGCTGAGAGCGGGGCGTAGTGCAGACCTACGGGAGCTGAGAGCGGGGCGTAGTGCAGACCTACGGGAGCTGAGAGCGGGGTGTAGTGCAGTGCTACGGGAGCTGAGAGCGGGGCGTAGCGCAGGGCTACGGGAGCTGAGAGCGGGGCGTAGCGTAGGGCTACGGGAGCTGAGAGCGGGGCGTAGCGTAGGGCTACGGGAGCTGAGAGCGGGGCGTAGCGTAGGGCTACGGGAGCTGAGAGCGGGGTGTAGCGTAGGGCTACGGGAGCTGAGAGCGGGGTGTAGTGCAGTGCTACGGGAGCTGAGAGCGGGGCGTAGCGCAGGGCTACGGGAGCTGAGAGCGGGGCGTAGCGCAGGGCTACGGGAGCTGAGAGCGGGGCGTAGCGTAGGGCTACGGGAGCTGAGAGCGGGGCGTAGCGTAGGGCTACGGGAGCTGAGAGCGGGGTGTAGCGCAGGGCTACGGGAGCTGAGAGCGGGGCGTAGCGCAGGGCTACGGGAGCTGAGAGCGGGGCGTAGTGCAGGGCTACGGGAGCTGAGAGCGGGGCGTAGCGCAGGGCTACGGGAGCTGAGAGCGGGGTGTAGCGCAGAGCTACGGGAGCTGAGAGCGGGGCATAGCGTAGAGCTACGGGAGCTGAGAGCGGGGTGTAGCGCAGAGCTCCGGGAGCTGAGAGCAGGGCGTAGCGTAGAGCTACGGGAGCTGAGAGCGGGGCGTAGCGCAGAGCTACGGGAGCTGAGAGCGGGGTGTAGCGCAGAGCTCCGGGAGCTGAGAGCAGGGCGTAGCGTAGAGCTACGGGAGCTGAGAGCGGGGCGTAGCGCAGACCTACGGGAGCTGAGAGCGGGGCGTAGCACAGAGCTACGGGAGCTGAGAGCGGGGCGTAGCGTAGAGCTACGGGAGCTGAGAGCGGGGTGTAGCACAGAGCTACAGGAGCTGAGAGCGGGGCGTAGCGTAGAGCTACGGGAGCTGAGAGCGGGGTGTAGCACAGAGCTATGGGAGGTAGCAGATACTTTAGTCCCAGGTGCCTGTTATGTTGGAGCCCAAGGTGAGTTACAGTGATGGTGTCGGGATCCTCACATGGAGGATGCAGGTCCCCAGACTGCTGTGCAGTGCCTCCAGCTGGGCGTTGTACAGCAGGGCCTTCAGGTCCGCTCCAGTGAAGCAGCCCGTGGAGCCGGCCAGCTGCTCCAGGTCCACGTCTTCTGCCAGCGGGACCGAGCAGGTTAGAGCCTTTAGAATCTCCAGACGGGCCTCCTGGATGGGAAGATGAAAGGCCATGAAATTCACATGACATTGCTGAAATGACATTTTTTACTTTGTAATCCAAACCTAAATTGAGGATTAGCTCCATCTAATTAGCTAGATAATATTAGGATCAAGATTCTAAAAGTAGACTACGCATTCTGAAGCTAACACTGAGCTCTCTGGTAAATTAAACTGGCCATTTTGCTGTTCTCCTGTGTAACAAGATTCCTGTTTTGAGCTACGCTATGTTCCAAATCCGGCAGGCCAAAATTTTAAGTATAGTTGGTGGAAAAAAAAAGGTAGTGAGAGGTAAACTCTGCGGGGTGGGAGGGCAGTACCTGGTCCGGAGGGGGGCAGTACAGGGACTTGTCTAGGCGACCTGGTCTCAGGAGGGCGGGGTCGATCAGGTCGGGGCGACTGGTGGCAGCCAGCACATACACCCCTGGGGGGGGGGTGGTTCACGTCACTGTGGTGGTATGGCCACCAGGGGGTGCTCACACTTACATGACTGGCGGGGGGAGGGTTTGACTGCTACTGCTGCTCTAACAGAATAACAGAACCGGAGCAGTACGGCGGGGACAAGAAGCCGGTCAGTGTGCCGCACTCACCCTGCAGCCCCTCCACACCGTCCAGCTGGGTCAATAGCTGGTTCACCACACGGTCCGTCACTCCGGTGCTGTCGTGACCCCGCCGGGGTGCCAAGGAGTCGAACTCGTCAAAGAACAGGACACAGGGCCTGGCTGCCTGAGCCCTGTGTGGGGGGGCAGCACAGGTTGCCCTCAGCTGGGGGGCTCTAAGGTGTCTGGACGAGGGCCGGGAGGCGTACTCACCTTTGGAAGACGTCCCTCACGGCCTGTTCGCTGGCTCCAATGTACTTGCTGAGAAGCTCGGGGCCCTGGGGTCCAGCAGCCACAAGTCACTGAGGCAGTATGGCCACCAGGGGGCACAAACTCACACGACAGGTCATTACCATTGTATTTATGGGGATGGGGGGGGGGGTTACCTTGATACTGATGAAGTTCATGCCACTCTCCCGGGCCACAGCTCCAGCCAGCAGGGTCTTTCCTGTGCCGGGGGCTCCGTAAAGAAGCACGCCTGACCGCTGCCGGATGGGCAGGCTGGCGAACAGCACCGGGTACTGAAACACAGCCCAGTGAGAGGCTGGCCTTAAGCCACAAATGTACCTAAATGTCACCATGTCCGCGACGGTGGGTAAGCCCACCTTGGCTGGGAGGAGGATGGTGTCCATCAGAAGCTGCCTGGCCTCGCGCAGCCCCCCCACCTGCTCCAAACCAGCCCCGGCGGGGGTGTCGAGCCGGGCGTGCCACAGCGAGGGGGGGCGAAAGCCTCTCAGGGCCTGCAGGAAGTCAGCCGTGGACAGACACCCTTCTGAAGGGTACAGGGACATCAAATCGTGAAGAAAGATAAGCGACCAATCGGGGCACGGCATTTGCAATCAGTGAGGCGCGTTCCTTACGTTGTTTATGGCTATGGAACAGAGCCTACACACCATAAACCAGAAAGAGATAAGGATGTTAAAAAGTATGGTGAGGATGGATGGATAGATGGCTGGATGGAGCATGTGAAGCTCACTGCTGAGGCTCAGTACTGGGCCTCGCATGTTCCCCCCCCGTACCCGAGGCAGTGCCCACACGGCCATGGAGCGCGTTGGCGTGGATGGCCCTCTCCACCAGCACTTTTAGGTCTTGCGGCCAGCATCCTTCCGTCTCCCTGGCTACAGCCTCCAGGTCCAGTGTGTCCAGACTGCCGCCAGTGATGGTGGTCTTTCCACGGATCACCGCACTCAAGATCGCCGCCCTCTGTGCCTGTAACCACACGTTTCCGGACTCCTTATCCGCCAGTTGCCCCAGCAGTGCTCAGCTGAAACCCATCCCTGCCCCACAACGGGCACACACCTGGTCTGGGCTGGGGATGTGGGTGACACTCTGGAAGAGTCGGGACCCCTGGATCTGACGCAGAGACGGGTGCAGGCTGTGCTCGCTCTGGCTGGTGGCCATCAGGCAAACCAGACCCCCATGCAGGACGGCGTCGTCCACCAAGTCGCTCAGACCTGAAGTCAGGAAGCTGCCTCAGTCTACAGAAGATCTTACACCTTTAATCTCAAATGCATTACAAGGCTACAGGCGAAAAACAGTAACCTCTTAAATTTTTTTCACTTTTGTTTTAGATACAAGTCATGTAAGTAAATGTTATGTTCATTTTCTGTTAAGCTTAAAAACCTATGAAACAACAGCCAAACACAAAAACTAACATAGAAGATAAAAACCAATTCAAGTCTAAGACTCTGAGGAGTAGGCAGGATGAGAATACATTTTGACGCAGACTGAATGTATCGTACTCTGGGCCAGCTGCAGACTGCGAATGGTCTCCGGGCCACGCTCATGCTCTTGGGAGCCAGCTGCCCCCATCATGTGATCCAGGTCATCCAGCAGGACCACTGAGGGCTGCCTCCACACTGCCTGTGCGAAAGCTTCTTCCAGCCTGCGCCGAACCGTCTCCACTCGCTTCCCTGCAGACATCCGCATCGCACCGCAAGAGTGGGACGGAGAGTAAAGGGATTAAAAGCCCGTCATCCTAGATTTCTTTCGCTAAACACAGCCTGTTCTCCATGCCGATACCCACCTCTTAACGTTTTACACTCTATCACTTCTACGTGGGCGTCCAGGAGTTCCGCGGCCTTCTTACACAGGGCCTTGGACAGAGCTGTTTTCCCACTTCCCTGCGAGGGGCGCCACACAAAGCGCATCACGCTTCAACACCAACACTGAACACTTCTGGGTGAAAAGTCCGAACCAGCATCAAGAGCGAGCCCCCTCCGCAGCTGCACCATTTAAGAACGATTTGACGTATTCTTTCTGACTGGGGAAATTCAGGCTTGTTTTCGCTAGACGGGCAGAGAACAGTTCAGACTGGGCCGCTCACCTTGGGACCCGCGATGAGGAGGGCTCCGCTTCTAAGCCCCGGGCCGGCGAACACCAGCTCTTCGGAAAGAGGCCCTGCTATCAAGCTGTGGGCCATGTGCTCAAAGGCTGCCCCGCCGATGTCCTGCACCCCTCTGGAGACAGGAGAAGCAAAAGCTATCAGGCATTTATGTCGTGGCGCCTCCTGGGGTGGGGCTTTGAATACTGTCCCCCACTGCGTTTGTGTGGAGCATTTGTGGGTGGGTGGATGGCGGGATGGATGGACTGAGAGTTACGATCATCACAGACAGCCAGGGAAAAGCAGCAGCTAAATGAAATCGTAAAAGCTTACATATTTAAAGACTGTTTCCTCATGTAATGCGAGGTGACCATTTCCTTTTCTTTAATTAGCTACTCAACGACTGTTCCTTACCCCAAGCTCTCGAGAGAAGGGAAGGTGAGGCGCTGGTCATTATCAGCAGTCTTCTCAGCGTTCACGGGCAGCACGTCCCTCACAATCTAGAAATTCACACCAGACATATGTAATAGAATATACGCAGTGAGGAGATAGATATTAACACCGTCTGCAGAATAGATCTACTGTGTCATTCAACCCCCAGATTTCAATGGCTAGATCACTGGACCAGGATCATTTCTTACCCACTATTATTTTGCATCAGTGCATTTATGTGTAGAGAGCTGACTGGGGAATTATTATTATTATTATTATTTTGTAGTTCCTGTAGAATCTGTTTGTATACAACTCAAATATACATAAATCATTTTTCATCCTACATACACATTTTCCCAGATGGACTTAAACAATTCTCTATTCAAAATGGCCGCCTTGCACTTCCCTCTGCAAGATGAACCATTTTAAATGTCTTGCTGACAGCCGCTTGTACCTGGATGTCCGCTTTCTGTAATAAACTCGGGGTCAACAGAAAAACCTCCTCAGATTTCTTTGCTTCAAGCTCTGGCTTCAGCACCGTCAAGGAAAACTCAAAATCTTCTGTAAGGGAAATCGAGAGCAGTAGGTCAACACATAAACTATCAGCTAATTTGAATGTGACATGGTATGAACTGTGTTTGATATCTAATGTAAGAAGTCAAATATTTAACTAGTATTTCTAATATTTATGGTTGTGGGCAGTGGTGGCCTAATGGTTAGAGAAGCGCACTTGTAAGTAAAAGGTCGCTGGTTCGGATCCCTGACCAGCGAGGTACCCTGAGCAATGTACTGCTCCTAGGGCGCTGAATTAGCTACCCCCCAGCTGTGTCACATACGGGTTAAACGCAGAGGACCCAATTCGTTGTTGTGTGTCAACAATGATAACGTTTCACTTTCAGTAGTTAACATTTGTATTCTTGAAGGCCATTTGTATGGATTACATTATATCACTTATTTTAATAACTTAACCTTGACAGCTAGGTGACTAACACCATTCTTAATTGTAAATATAAAGCGATGGTGAGCTTGTATGTTGCTTACTCTGACATATTTGCCTTGCTAACAACAATCCACACAAGTCCATTTACAATGGTCAACTGTGTAAAGATCGGTTTGTATTTGTGGTGCAAGGGTTTGTTATTGTGTAAAGTAGTTTGGCAGAAAATGCATTTTTTTTCCATGTTCTTGGAATAATGAATTTTTGAAGACAGGCGTTTTTCATTGGACAGCAACGAAATGTAAGTACGGTCCAGTCCCTGGGGAAGATTCTCTGGATAGACAGACGGACAGATGTAAGGAGCTATATGTATAGAGCTATATAGAGCTATGATTCTAACGTGCACCTTTTTCCTGGAGTTACCACATTATATAACTCAAAATTCATTTGCATCAGTTTAAGTGTAACAGTGATGTATACAAGATTTTTGACATTTTTAGTTTTTTGATTGCACTCCAAAATGTAATTTTTTTTAAAGACTACAACCCATTAATGTGGATTTGCATGAAAGCATTTTCCTGGTAAATAATACGTTAACTCTAAAAACATGCCAGGCTCGCGGCTGACCTTCGGTGACAGACATTTGGATGGAGCTGGAGCGTCCGGTGAGAAAGGCCAGCTCTTTGTTGCTCTGAGTGCCAAGCCAACTCAGGAAAGCGCACTGCACACTCGCCTCACTCATGTGCTGCGGCTAAAGGCATTTAAAAGACAGAAAAAGATGTGATCCGCGGGTCCTGGATAAATTTACTTGACTGGGAGCTGGAATTAAGGATGAGCGTATATAAAAATGGATTTTTCTTCGACTAGGTGTTCGAAATACAATTATGCCCAACTCACCAGTGGCTGTAATGGCTGTAATCTGACAGCACACCCTATTCTAGGAGTTGATTTTAATGGCTGAATTCTCACAGCTGAATGTAATTCGATATTCAGACTTCTTCTCAAGGGCTCTGGGATCTGGAAATTGCAGGAAAAGTGCACAATGAAATACAACGTGCATCTTTTTCCTAGAGGCCACATGAATTTAAAAACTGAACACTAAAAATGCATTTGCAACAATTCGAGTGTAACGGCGATGTCTAGCAATCACAGAAGGAAGATGATGTGACTTGCAGAATGATTTTGATGCTAATTTCCTCACCCAGACTCGCCCACTGTAGAGGGCTCTTCCCTTTCCACTACTCCATCCCTGCAACAGCTGGTCCACACAGTGGCAAACCATCCGCACCACTAGGGGTCCCCATTGGTCCTTTCCAGTAGGAGAAGCTCTCTGCTTGGTGCCGCTTTGTTTCTCAGGGGGCCGTTGGGCCTCTTCCTTGAGCTCCCTGGCAGAGTGCAGCTTCCTGAGATGGCCATAAGTCACAGCAGACATTCCTCTGTCCTGCTCCTCCACGACGTGACCCCAGGGAAAAATATGGATCTCTCCCCCGGAGCCGGCCCAGGGGGGCAGCTTCCCACACACTCTGAGAACTGAGTCCCTCAGGACAGGAGATGCTGATGGGACCGAGGGCACCTCCATCTTGGGGCTGAAGCTCCCGGTGAACATGTACCTGATGAGGCTTTTGAAGTCCGTGATTCCACCTTGTGAATCACCATCCGCATGTTCATGGAAGCCCTGCAGGGAATCTTTACCGGTCTTCTGTGTATCCCCAGCCAGAGAAGACATGGTTGCTGAAATGTCAAAGTTCGTTTGCTTTTTCAAGAACTGATTCTGGTCCGTATTTGGGAAGCGATTCGTCCCTGGCCTTACGGAGATATCGCCACGTAACTTTGGTGAGACAATGAGCTCCGTGAACTGCTCGAGGCGGCCAAAGGGAACAGATGGTCGCAGAGAACCTGTTTTGCAGGAGGGGAAGAGCGGTTAGAGCGCCACCTTCAGGAAATCCCACCAGCACAAGAGAAGGTGTTCACACCAACCTATTCTGATATAGATGATCGTACGCTGCTCCACCCACACAGGGAACACACCCGTAGGGAACACCACCCGGATCTGGTCCAGAAGCTTCTGCTCAAGTGCTGAACTGTGAAGTTCCTGAGGGTATAAAAACTGAAACTAATTAAAGGTACGGGGCATCTTGGATATTAAGGGGTAAGTCTGACCCCCCCAGAAAAAGATGACAAATTAGCTCTGTTCATAAGGTCCAAAATGGAAATAATTATTCATGCAAAATAGAACACTGACCAGTATCTCCCAATCATCTGAAGAAAGAGGTTCCACAAACACTTGTTGAACAGAGAGAACCTGGTAACACGGCCTCAAAAATCCCTGTAAACCACATTAAAGAAACTTTATACTAATCAAATCAAGTACAAAAAAGCCCAAGAAACAGTCCAGTCATTATAAAATTATAAACCACATAAGATAATAATCACCACCACAAATAAGCATTTTTGTCTACTATAGGTTAGTTAAGGCACCAATGATGCAGGGTTTCTAACAGCTTGCCTCTTAGGCTTGAATGAGGTAACTGTGACATGCTGACATCGCTGCACTGTATTATACAGAGGTGGACAGTTCAGGTGCAGAAAGTAAAAATCCAGACCAAGGTTTTGTTTCAACCAAACACTTGAATTGAGAGTCACAGTTACAGAGTACTCAACTGGTTGGTTGAAACAAAATCCTGGTATGGATTTGTACTTTTTGGACATGTACTTTCCACCAACAGGGAGACAGATTGCCCCGAAAGGTCCTGGAGATGCATTCTGTTGTTTTTGTACACCTTATAGGTTTTGATTAAAGTGCCGAATCACCTGCTGCCCATCTTTGATCCCAAGCTTCTCTCCAAGTTGCCTGTTCACCTCCACCGTGATCTCTTCCTTGTTCAGCCTGTGTTGACATCTTGTCCAGCTGAGATACACGGGCGTACAAAGACCCCCGGACAGCTCCACAGCCTGACCCTGATAGACCATAAGGTTGTCACCTTAATTACAGTTATAATATACATAACTTGTAACATACTATATCATTGCTATATAATTACTTGTAATATATAATTACGTCCACAATATCCAACAAGAGAGGTTCACAGCTCATTCGCCAGGAAAGGTGCCTAAATATCACAGAGACATTGAGCTAGGGTTCTAATTATTTAATTAAACAACTCATATCTCAAGCATGAGAGTACAGTTCGGTTTTACACTTCGGCTGCTGAACATCTTAACTAGATAGTCAGTGTAAACTTTCTCTGTCACTTCTGCTTCTTTGTAAACTTTAACGTACATGCTTTTCATTGCTATTATCAGAATTTAACAGAACACCGATCTGGATATGTATTAACAGGTTACCAAGCTACTTGCGCCGCAATAAAACCACAGGACGCCTTAGCATACCTCTTGGAGAGATAGCTGTGAAACTAACGCTGGAGGAAGGTGGAGGAAACAGTTTTTCGCGTTGTTAAAGGCCACACTGACAGGCTGAATCCCCTGACCACCCAGCATGGTTAACATGTAAACCCTACACAGCGCTACCCTGCTTCCCGTCCGCCTGTTGTGATTCCGGGGTCCCTGTGACACGGGAGAAAGGCAGAAGAAATCGAGAGAAGAACGCATCGATCCTGATATTGAAGTAAATCATTGCAGGAAATAGCCTTTAGAACTATTCGCTGTTTAAGTTATTATTCTACTTTCTGCACTACTGTAATCACGCGTTCTTAACTAAGTAATTGCCCTATATATTTTCCATCCTTTATATCCCAGGCTTACAGCGCTGTTGGACGTGCCTTCGCTTTCAACATCGGATCAATCGTCCATTGGATAGATTGTCTGCATGTGACCAGCAGCCCGGTTGTAGATTGGAGGATCATCAAAGACGTGTTGATACCTCAGACACTCGATTAACTGCCCCTTATGGGAGAATAGCTGGAAAATGGCAGTTCCCGGTAGTAGCTCGGTTTGGAGTACCCCTGAAGTCCAAAAACACCACGAACAGCAGTCAGTTTGCCACACGAGACCCAAATATAGAGAAGGGAGGAGACCCAAGGCAGTCAAAGTAAGTATTCAAAATACATATTAGTTTTTATTCCATTATTCAGTATTGTACGGCATTTTAGGAACTTCAACCCGAAAACCTGGGGTTTGTTTTAGGTACCTGTCTGGCGACACCAATTATACAGTGCTCGCCTAATAAATGCATAATCTGCTTAATGTTATCCTAATCTGTTCTGTTGTATTTTCTGTTTCTCAGGTGTACACGATCAATCTTGAATCTCGTTTTTTGATGGTGCAAGGTGTCCCAGCCATCGGAGTGATGACTGAACTGGTGCAGCTCTTTGCACTATATGGGGTGATCGAGGAATACAGAGTGATGGACGAGTACCCCGCCGAGCAATTTACTGAAGTGTATTTAATTAGATTCCAGAAAATCCAAAGTGCAAGGTAAGCGGGGCTATACTCGCCAGTAGTTAGAACCGGTTATGTTATATACTGGTGCTGCAGCTATAGTGGACGTAATATATCATTGCTTTTTTATCACTGTGGTCATTTAGAGCGGCAAAAAGAAATCTCGATGAAAGGAGTTTCTTTGGAGGACTGCTTCATGTGTGCTACGCCCCCGAGTATGAAACTGTTGAGGACACCAGGGAAAAACTACTGGATAGGAGGCGATATGTTGCTCGGTTCTTGCAGAACAAAGGTAAAATAGCGAACTATTCGAATTAAGAAAATGCATATTGTGGTTTTACTAGTAGTAGTAAAAATGTATAGTACACTTCTAAACGAACAAACGGGCTTTTTTCCACAGTACTTGCTTACAGTATACTTAGAAACCAAAAAGGTGTCACATTTCTCTCCTTACAGTGAAAGAACTGGATAAGACTCATGAAAACCAGGGTGAAAAAAGCAAAGAGTCCACGATAATGGGACAGACTGCTTTGGAAACTCAAAAATCCATAGAGGCTTGTGATGAGGGGGACAGAAGTGACTGTAGCAGTTTCAGTTATCCTCTATTGCCCCTTCCTCCGCAAGAGCGATTTCCACCCTATTCTGAACAGACATTGGTGAAATTCGCAGCCGGGGAGGACAACATGGGGTCAAAGTACAATTTTATGGACTCAAGTAAGCAGCCCCCTCCCTTTACAGTGCAGAAACCTTGCTATCATGAAAGCACACTGCGGAAGAGGACACTCCCTGCTGCCAAATTTATACCGAGGACGACACATTTAGAGAACAGAAAACGGAAAGCTGGGGAAGCCAGTAAGACTTTGCTTTTGGGAATCGGGAGCAAATGTGAAACTCTGATCGGACCGAAACTACCGGAACCACCTAAACTGGATATGGACGATAAGTCCTTAAACGTCACAGCTGATTTAATCAGGAACACCATGAAAAAGGTGGGTATTGTGCTGATGAGCTGACATGTATTATGACGAACCCGGACTTTACAGTAAATGTAATGCTGTTTGCACCTGCTACTGTAACGGTGTGTTTATATGTGTCCCCCAAAAACAGCCCATGTAAAAATTGATCATTCTTTAGGTGTTTGTAGACGTAAGCTAATTCCAAAACGGTTATCCCCCTTCATGCCCCCCAATATGCTGAAATTATTTAAATTGATTCTATCGAAAATGTACTCGTTTGCTTCTTGCGAGCAAATGTGTATGAAGCACACATTACCACCCCTTCAGAATTAATAAGACTGAGGCTCGAGGCATATTGGTGATTTATGCGTGATCTAGCACCTGGGAGACAACTTGTTAAATATTTACTGTTATTGTGTGGGAACTATTGTAGCCCTCCTTGTTGACATTAAGTCTTCTTTTGGCTAATCATGTACTCATCTCATTTACTATTTAGATTTCATCTGTTCCGGAGCAGAAGCCGACAGAAAAGAAATCTGCAGAAAAACCAAGAAGGAGAATTTAATAGATGGATTGGCCGCACCAGAGTAA
Source organism: Brienomyrus brachyistius (assembly GCF_023856365.1). Taxonomy (NCBI): domain Eukaryota; kingdom Metazoa; phylum Chordata; class Actinopteri; order Osteoglossiformes; family Mormyridae; genus Brienomyrus; species Brienomyrus brachyistius. The sequence continues at coordinate 8,798,316 of NC_064555.1, read as the reverse complement.
AGTGTCCAACTGAACATGTGGATTGCGTATATGCCATTAGTAAAAAATGTAGCTTGGGGAACAACACTTGCTGCAGTCAGCGTTCCGGAGGATTCTGGAACGCTTGCTGTTCAAATGCATGGATTCTCTGCAAAAGAAGTTGGGGGAGTTTCAGATGCCACATCTGTCCATTCAAAGAGACGCCGTCTTCATTGTGTTGCGTGAAGCTTAGTGTTACCTTTGAGTCCGGAAGACACGGTCCAAATGCTTCAAGTAAGAGGTTTTCTTCTCGCACCGCTGTCTCAAAGTCAGTGTAAGACAGTCTCCCATCGTGGTCATGATCCTGGTAACAAACGTGCCCTTTTAATATTTTGTAAATAAGATGGGCACTATTTTTGTAAAGTCGTTTGTGTGTTTGAAATTCAAAATACACGCTACCATTTTCTTGAGGGCAATTTCCACCAGATCTTTGACTCCTTCGTCTGGGTCTTCCTCCGTCGGCTGCCGGATCAGGCTGTCTTTCAGCATGTGAAACATCTCCTCGCGGGATATGTATCCATCTCCGTTCAAGTCATAGACATTGAAGCTGTCTAAAGAGGTCAATTAAACAGAATACAATACAATAAACATGCTGTAAACTAGTATCCTTGTAATGGGACAGGTTCGTTTTACATTTTATTTTTTCATCCAGGGTCCCACGCAGGAACACAGCCAAGCCTTCTATCCATTCCTTCACGTTGATATAACTGTCGTTATCCTTGTCAAATGCCCGGAAAACTGGAAGATGTGGGAAGGAAGCAGAGCTTTATAAAAATCTGTAGTTGGGGAAGCCATCCAATACAAGATCCAGAATTATTATTTATGTGTATCTGAATAGTATGACTAGAAAACAGTTTTCGCAGCCAAACTGTAAGGAAAAAACCGTGTTTCTTAACATCACTTTCTTTTAAATAATGTTTCATGGTTACATCAGTTATTTCTACACAACTTTGTGACATTAAAGTGTTTTTGCACTGCACCTCTATCCATGATCATGTCATCCGTCATCCCAAATGTGTTGTGTAATATATTTCTGAATTTTCCTCGATCCAGGCTGTGTCCTGTTTTTCGGTCATTCTGCTCCCCAAACCGTCCATTGAACAGTCTGATTAGACACTCCGCTTCTGTCCTGTTAACTGTGGTCAGGGAAGTTTGTTTAATGTCAGAATAGTCCTGAAACCAAATACTTAAAGAATGAATAAGTTAAGGACTTGGGTCATTATTTGTAAAGTTTTAGGAAAATTGTAACACTATGAGACTGACAGACTTCCCATTTCACCTAAACTTGACAGTAATGTGTTTACATTTCACTTCATTAGCAGACACTTTTTTCCAAAGTGGGATATGATTGAGAAGTCAGGCTCAGACAGTCCTAGGAGCAAGGTGGGGGTAAACGCCGAGCAATCTATTTTAACTCACTGCACCACAGACCACCCCGTATTAACATGAAATTTGTCAACAACAGTCTTTTTTCTTTTTTTTTATAACTGCATTTGGTAAAATTGTTCCTTTATTTCATATGAATCTTGGAAATTGTGTGTTATTCCATATTCATTATGGCTCAGTATTAAGCAGAGCGTTGGTCCAACTTTTAGCGTGTGTTACAATACATTATGTAATAACTTGACAAAGTGTCAATGAGGACATCTTGACTGTTTATTGCATAATACACATTACATTTTCATCATTAAAAAGTGCAACTCACACATTTTTAAATAACCGCTGCAATATGTAATGATGTATTACAAAACGCGGGGAAATTTATTACATAGTCTACCGTGTTCAAGCCATTACAAAATGCGGGTGCAATTACATAATGAAGTGAAATTTTGTTACATTTTGTCGAGTTATTATATAATGCGTTGTAACAGCGTGTTAGGTCACTCAGACTTCGGTATGCATTTCATGGCCGAAAAATGTGACATTTCGCCTTTGATTATATTGCAAAGAAAAACTTGCATCAGTCAGACCCGAGTGCAGCTCTTAGAGCTTAAATTTTCTGCAACGTAGCGCAACCCACGTTTTATTGAAGAAATAATTATAATCTTAAATCTAACAAAGAAATGTAACCGGTTAAATGTAAGGTAAATCATGGCGTTGCAAGTAGCGAAAAAGAACCGAAAAAAAGCCGAAAAAGAACGAATTATACATTTCTGATTTGGGTACTTACAGTGTTTGACTTGTCGGGAAAGAGTTTCTGCAAGATTTTGAATGATTTTCCTGTTCATTGCCGACATTTCAGACATGTTTGCTGCTTGCTAACTAACCGTGTTTGTTGGCGTTACCATGGAAACGCCGCGCCGGGTCCCATTTACTTTGTTGTAAATAACGTCATAAATATAAGTATAGTTATTAAAAATTAAACCGAAATTAAACAATTAGTGTGAAATCGATTTTCAATCGATTTTTGGTTTCAAAAGCAATAGCGCGTTCAGATATTTCTACACCTGTGTATTAACCAGAAATATTTGCTTCGTCAAATGTTACCCTACCACCTGAATGTTGCAGCAGAAATCGAGACTCATCTGTCCAATAACGTTTTCCATTGTCCCATTGTCCAATTTCCAGTTTCCTGTCCTTATATGACAGGAGTGACACCCAGTGTGGTCCACTTCTGCTTTAGTCCATCTACATTTTGTGTTGTGTTTTCAGAGATGCTCTTGTACAGGTGTACAAGCTCGTTGTAACAGGTGGTTATTTGAGTTCTGATGCCTTTGGACCAGCTTGAACCAGTCTGGCCATTCTTCTCTGCTCTTCCCTGTGCACTATTTTCTGACCCCACTAGATGGAGCAGCAAGATGAGCAGTCAAGGGTAAAATCTGCGGGTGCTAGGACGAAAACCATACCGAAGTTTCCCCACTACAGCGGAAAGCTGTACCTCACAATATGGGACAATGCCGGAACAATAAGGAGATGGCCGTCCACCTGACCCCAAAGGAGCAGCAGGCTTATGCCTCCCTGCTTGGACAGCAGTTACATCAGCAGCCGATAGAGGAAGCAGAGCGAGGGAATCTGGTGAACCAGCGGACACAGGAAGGTGTGACCTTGGGCACGCTCACTGTGGACCTCCACATCTACGCATGACAGCGGTACCCTCATTTCCTGAACACCATACAGGACGAGATGACTCTCTACGTCTTTCTCAGGGCCCTGTCTCCCAAGTTGCTGTGCCATTAAGTCCAACTGCAGGTGCGAGTTAGGCTTGGCAATGGCGAAGAGAAAGCTGGGCTGCTGGTCTGCAACTGCCCTGTTCCAGCAACCTGCCTCAGCCTGGTACAGCAATCAGAGAAGCTCCAAGTGGAGGGCTGCTCACATCATCTCACCAAGTGGGTCGGCTAGGCCGTGAGCCTGAGCTCTTCATGGATTGCGAGGTGGATGCTCCCTGATCCAAAGCTTTGGTGAACATGGGGTTCACCAACATCCTCGTCGGGCCAGGTGACCTTCCGGGCACTGCTCAATCAGCCCTCCCAGGATGGGAGGTGACAGGGGTTCAACTTGTATTTGTTACGGGTGTATGTGCCTCTGTGATGGGGAAGAGGTGGCTGGCCTTCATGCTGACTGGGCGAACCACAGGGCAGGAGGTGTCGCTGGCTGACAGAATGCAACCAAAACCAGAACAGACAGGCACAGTATTGACCCACGGTGTAAGGCACTACCTGTCCTCCAACCTGCAACTAGCCACTGTGTGATGTCATAAAGGGTGGGGCTTATATGGCATTTCATCACAAGCTAGGTCACGTAAACACACACACACACACACCCTCCTTATTGCGAACACCAGGCATAAATAGACATAAGTTTTAAGGTTGGTAACACATCACCTTAATCCCCTTATCACAACCACCAGGCGCAAACAGACTTGTTTAAAAACTTTAACAGTACATGTTAATGCGTTATTTTCAATAAGTATAAAATGTGCTATAAAACATTTAGCCAACAAGAGTTATAGAATAATGTAAACGCTTTAACTCACATGTGTTCTGGCCTCCTGTAAAGGGCCATCAGACCGCTGTACCATGCTCTAATGTTTTAAAATCTTAACATGTACTTAAGATCTTTTTTGTTAATATATTTTAAATAAGTATTAAATATTTAACCAACATGTTTTTAAGGAAATAAGGAATAAAACAATTGTTATTTTAAATAAGTTTTAAGAAATAAAAAGCTTTAACAAAATGAATTTACACTTAAACTTTGCACTGGAATCATGGAACATTACCCCTAAATATTGACCAGGATAAGCTGCTGAACGATGGATGAATGGAATAATATGTTCTAGGGTGTCAGTGGAGCTCAGTATGTAACACAGCTGTCTCTCAGACCTCCAGTTTAGGGGGTTTAAAGAGCCCCCCGGAGCTTGCATGTTCTCCCCATGTAGTGTGGGTTACCTACAGCTGCTCCAGTTCCCTCTCACAGTCCAAAAGCACGCGGTTCTGGGAATTGCCTTTTCTAAATTACACACAGCGTGTGAGTGTATGTGGGTGACCTGTAATGGACTGACTCCCCAGCCAAGGTGATCTACTGCCTTGTGTCCAGGGCTGCCGGAGGCTCAATAGTCTCTGTCAGCCTGTGCTGTATAGACAGATGGATGGAATAAAGTGCTTGATGGTACCAGGTGCTGGACATTCCAGGGTACAAGCCTTTCCAGCGTATTTGTTTCAGAACTGAAGTTAATACGTGTTGACATGTTATTTCCGATTGCGACGTTTTTGAAGAGAAAAGCTTCATCAGCAAAAGAGCGTTGGAAAAAGAACCTATTTCAAATTAGAATAGAACATCTAGCCAATGAGAATTAAGGCTGAGTTGAATTACTGTAACACTCTGGTCTTGTGGGCCAGTGCATGTTGCTGACATGTTCACACCATATACCGAAAAAGCATGCATGCTCACACCCCCATGCAGAAACCACGGGGCCTTCAGACAGGGTTCCAGCCACATGACAGTCAGATATAGCAACTGCGTTGGGTCTTATCACAAACATTAGAGGGGCTGCCAATGAGAATTTAGGATGAATTTAAACACTTTAGCTCTTTTTGATAGTGTGTTATTAGAAACAAGTATAAAATATTTAAACAAATGAGTTTCCAGAAAGTAAGCACTTAAACTCTTATTGTTAATATGTTATATTAATTAAGTATAAAGTAAGTTTTAAGGAAGAAAACCCCATAACTCTTCTTGTTTATGTGATATTTTAAAATAAGTATAAAACATTTAACAGTGGTTTCACAGTCCAGCAGCATGCTGAGGTTAATTGCCGTTAAGTGACATGTGTTAAGCAGTTAACTATGTGTTATTTTAAACAAGTATAAATAGTTTAAACTAATACCTTTTAAGTCAAAGTGTTTTATTACTTAAATATGTTATTTTAAATCAGTATAAACTAAGTTTTTAGGAATAAAACACTTTCTTTTAGTGGTGTTTCTCTGCCACAATGGCTTTAAAACCTCGCTCTACTGGATTAGTGGTTACTCTTCACCCTTATCAAACACACAATCATTTTGAGTCTTTTATACCACAGGTATTTTAAATACAATTTCTTATCCAAGAATGTAAATAAGACACTATATTTTTCACTATGACATTAAGAATATTTTGGATACCTGTTGTCTAATATCATTAACATTCTAATTCCAAATATGGTTTCAGGCTGATTTTTAAAATCATCAAAGTTAATCTGTAATTAGCATATGAGTCAACCTACAGTGACGGGCTTTTAACCATGAGACTAGACACCTATGAATCACCTCCTTAGCTGACTAATGTCCCATAACATGTACAGACTGCAGCCTCTGGTCCCCTGGAGGAAAATGTCATCACCTGCTGAGTTCATTACTCTGTGCTGTGAAAGAACGATCCACTAATATTCTATGCATCAACGAATCTATAATCATTCCCTCCATTAATTATATGCTGAGTTGCAATACTTTCCAAAGTCCTGAAACATAAAAAGTTGCAACTGCAAGTACATTTAATAACAGTAGGAAGTAGTACTGTAATCTGCATTTAGCAGCATGCATTAAAAACACATAAAAAAAAATTTAAGTTTTAGTTTTCCTAAACTAAAGGCCCTGCGGCCTGTGCTTATCACATCCGGGTGCTTGATTTGAGATGCTGTCAAGTTGACATTGATAACTGCGCTGCTGCGTGTTTGATACTTAACAAAACTTAGTGCTAATGCAACAGGACCGGTTGCCATCCACTTTGCAGTAAGAGTACTAATCGAAAGTGAAAGTTTCATTTTCTTACTTTACACTGATCGGTAAGCAAGGGGAAACGAAGGTGGTACAGTATGTCAAACACAATTACACTGAGTGCGAGAGAGTCTGCAGTGCTGCACGTGACAAGGTGGGCAAACAGCCAGCGAATGTAACGCTCTGAAACCCTAGACGTTCTTTAGGTGCACACTCTACAGCACTGTTTACGTTTATTAGTGTACAGCGCAGGCTAGTTAGCCTAGCTGTCTTATGATGACCGGTAGCTTTTAAAGCTGCCATTTTGTTCAGTGTTATAGACAGCTGGCTAACAGTAACGTTTTTAGATGGTCTTCCAGTTTGCTTGGTTGTCTATTCACTGCAAAACTACTGAAATGCATCAGTAGCACATATATTTTCTGGTTTTCATATTGTGTGGGGCAGCCAAAGCCCAGTCGGCCTTGGGAAGTTTTTAATAACTAATGGAGAAGTGTACAGTCATGGGGACAGTAAACTGCAGCCGTTTATATCACCATATATTTAAGTAGCTACAAACATAGGTGCTTTCCTTAGCATGAAACAGCAAAAGGCTTCACTCTGTCTTGTTAGATTTCAATTAGCCTTTAATCACCTTTCTTCTGTTTCATTATAGTCAGAATATTTTCAAACCAATGTCAACACATATTAAAGCAAACATGTTAAAAGGATTATTTCAGAAGAACAAACCAGATGCCGGTATGTGTGAAGAGATTGTGTTTTGTTTAGGAAATCAACGGCGTTACGGCCTCCTTAAGAAGACACCCAACTAACCCACCCATGTAACATTAAAGACCAGAAGATTCATGATACAGTAGACTTTAATACAAAACAAAACAATTTATACAGCTTGTCAAGGAGTGGTAGTGCAAAGGCAGAGAATTTAACTGATCGATAAATACTCTTACGAGACCTGGGGTTAGCAGTGGCACCAATAAAATAAGAAATTCCACCTCCACCCACACAGCTACACTGTATTGCCAAAAGTATTGAGACACCTTTACACATACATAAAGTTTAATGACATCCCATTCTTAATGTGGAGTTTTTTTTGAACAGCATATGGCTGAATTCTGTTAAACCTCAGATTGAAGAAAATTGTGTTAATTGAAAAGCAAATATCAAAAACTCAGTCCACAGGACTGTTTTTCAGAAGATTTCTGTGGACTTTTGGAAATTTCACGAAATTCCATCGCTCGATTGCATGAACACTGAATGAGATTTCATTCCCATTACTGCAACGTACGAAGAGGATTATGACTTATTACTTTAGGTTATCGGACTGAGTGAGTTTTGGAAATTTGCTCTTCAATCGAACACTGAAGCAGTGCTGTGAATGCAGAGGTTATATACATCGCATATCAACAGAACTGTATGTTTATGTCTTGTCTTCATTATTTTGATTAAATGTCTGACTATTCCCAATATGTGTGAACATACTTTGCCAAATAAAGCTGATTCTGTTTCAGTCAGAGGGTAATCGTCGGTGTGCTGTACTATCTTGGTGACCCACACAGAGAGCTTAGGACCATGATTTCATTGTGCGCTTGTGTGAGGGGACAGGCAGGGCGGCTGCTCACTGGGTGATGCACTCCTGTGGGTATAGGGGCTGGGATAGGGTGCGTAGCAGTTACTCCTCAAGGAGGAGTAATGGTCACAGCCGTGGGGGGAGGAGAGGGAGAGGGTGTTCCCAAACTGGGGGTGTGGGTTTGATGAAGAGCAGAGAGACCCTGAGCCTGGGATGAACCAGCTGCCTACTGAAACGAAAGCGGATAAAGACAGAAACTAGAACCTCAAACTAAACAACACAAACAACAATATCAAGTTATATTCAATCATTAAACAGTTATATATTTAATCTAAACAATAGTAATAAATATCGTTTCGATTCAAAATATCATTTATGGGTAAATCTTATGACTTGCATTGGGAAACAGGAAATGGGCCAAGCTGCCGGGCCAGTTCAAAGGCATAGTGCGAGGCGCCCAGAAGGGGGCGCGGTCTGGGCGGAGTCAGCTAAAGAAGAAAAAGGCCTGACCTCTTTCTGGATGCCGTGGACTGTGTTGGTGTGTGAGCTGCAGCTGCATGTTCCTTACATTTTTTTATTAACACCAGCACCGTGAAGTTTGGCCTGGACTGGGTCCTGTCCTGCACGGTTGAAGGCATGTTGACTGATGGTCAGCCCGTGTTCTGTTGGATCCCAAAGAAAGGAAATGGGAATCCCATTTGGATCGGATGCTGTCAGTTGAAAAAAAACTCATGTCTGTGTGTTATGAAAGAATATCAATAAATGTTTCCGAAAGGGGATGACTCATTTGGTAATTATTTACGGCTTATGTTATGGCTGCCAATGTACAGTCTTTACTGAAGTCTGACTTCTTTCAAGTCACCTTTAATATAGATTGGACACTCTCTATGCAATGTGCAATAC